>NW_012105253.1:737364-838102 GCF_000951045.1 Mandrillus leucophaeus
CCACTTCAGCCTCCCAAAGTGCTGGGATTACAGGCGTGAGCTACTGTGCCCTGCCCTTTTTTGTATTTTTCAACATATTCCTGCTCTTCCAGAATAAACAAGGCCTCTGCCTCCCTTTCTTCGGTCTTGGGCCATTCAGCCTTTATGCTCTCCAGCTCCCAAGTCCTGTCTTCAGAACTTCAGATGCTCCAAGGTCAACCTGCCCCAAAGGCCTTTGCATTCGTGCTTTCCTCCGCCTGGAACCCCATCCTCTCCACCTTCCCTTGGTTAACCACCTCTCAGCTCTCAGCTCAAAGTTCCTGTCCAATAGGAAACCCCTCAGTCCCCTCCCTCTGCCTCTCAAGAGAGGAGGTCGGGTTATACTCCACAGTGCTCAGCACAGCCTGAGATTATACCTTGTTTTTATAATAATTTGTGCATTGACCAATAAGATCTTCCAGTTTTATGAAAATGTTTTATCTCACATTATACTCCCAGGACCCAGCATCATGCCTGGGTCCTAACAAGAGCTCAAATGGTAATTGTCGGCTGGGCGCAGTGGCTCATGCCTGTAATCCCAGAAATTTGGGAGGCCAAGGCAGGCAGATCACATGAGGTCAGGAGTTCCAGACCAGCGTGGCTAATGTGGCAAAACCCCATCTTTACTAAAAATACAAAAAGTAGCTGGGTGTAGTGGCGCATGCCTGTAATCCCAGCTACTCAGGAGGCTGAGGCACGAGAATTGCTTGAGCTTGAACCCAGGAGGCAGAGGTTGCAGTGAATCAAGATTGTGTCACTGCACTCAAGCCTGGGCAACAGAGTGAGATTCGGTCTCAAAAAAAAAAAAAAAAAAAAAAAAAAAAAGGTAATTGTTGAAACAGTGAATGGAGTACCTTCCTACCCTGTTATCAAATAATTGGTTTGTAAAAGAAATTCTTACCTTTCGAGAAGGATGGAAAGAGTCCCTTCCTCCCTCTGCTGGTCTACTGGGCTGATGCTGTCTTCACAGGCCCTGCCCCTGCCCCCACCCCCTCCGCTGTCATGTGGCCCCCTGAATAGCAGCAGCACAATCTATCAATAAACAGTAGAGGGACATAAATAAGCAACTGTCCATCAAGGAGCAGCTCCACCACCCAGACCCTCCGCATTCAATTTAGCATCAGCAGTCTCCTTTAGGGAGACAGGAGATTGAATAGTTTTCAGGTCCATAAAACAGATTATAAACTGTCACAGAAGAGTGGCAGGGCATACTGTGGGCCAGAGAGCCTGAGCAGCCCCTAGAATGAAATTAACCAGAGGTTAGCCAAGGAGCCCATCCAAATCGGATGAAGGAAAGGATGTGAGTGGGAGAAGGGAGGGACATCTACATTCTGGAAAGGGAACAGAAGTGAAGAAGAAAAGCAGAAGGAAAATGGGGCAGAAAAGTAGCAGGAAATGGCAATTAAGGAAAAGAAAAGTTATAGAAAACCAAACAAAACGGCCCCATAAAGAGGATAAGAAGAAATCCAAAGGTGGACCAGAAGGGGCAGCTGTGAAGACGGAGAGGTCGAAATGCCGAGAATGCAGAAAAGACCCTCCCCAAGGCAAATGATCCCTGAGCTCATACAGACCAGACATGCATGTTTTTAAACCTTCAGAAACAAAGAGGCCTTAAACACAAGGAAATGTATCCTTTGGGCTAACAGGCAACCAAGTCAGGGAGTCAGCATGGATTTGAAAAGCAAAATTCCTTGAGACAAATTTGTTGTGACCCTTTCACAGCGTTTATTTTCTTTGGGAGGGAAAACAAAACATTCATTTCCCTTTCGAGCCAGAAGTCACAGACATGCTTTCAGGAGCGGGAGTGGTCAGGAGTAGGAAAAATGAGAAGCGTGTCAAAGGATCCCATCAGCATGCTCCTTGGCCTCCAGGGATCTAGTAAACAGGTTATTAATAATAAATGCTACAAGCTTTTATTTTTATGAGAGCTCCAAAGGAACGCACACGCTCAGCAGTCATCATCTCTGACCTTACCACATCCCTTCCAGGGTGAGAACAAGCTCCAATACAGCTATAAAGGTGCTCTATGCTTTATAGAAATGTTTCTCCCAACATTATTGCATTTGATCTGCTCCAAGAGATGGGTGAGGCAGACAAAAGATGGAAGTGACATTCTGAGGGTTAAATGACTTGCTTGAGATCACAGTTGCAGGGTGAATTGTATCCCCAAAAAAGATACATTGACGTCCTTATTCCTAGAACTCATGACTGTGACCTTATTTGGAAAGAGGTAATTAGGATGTCAGGTAATTTTTGTAGAGGTAATTAGAATTTCAGGTAAGACGAGGTCATACTAGAGTTGTGTAGGCCCTTAATCCAGTATGACTGGTGTCTTTATAAGAAGACAAGAGACACAGACAGACACATGCAGACAGAATGTCATGTGAAGACACGGACACACAGTGAGCAGCCAGCCATGTGACGGGAGAAAGGTAGAGACTGGAGTTATGCTGTAAGCCAGTCCATTTATCTTCCGTTGAAAACAGAAACTTAATGGTGACATTGATTTAGCTCTGTGTCAAGATCTTTACATATATTTCCTCTAGTCCTGAGAACATCCTTACAATCCCCATTTTATAGACAGGAGAACTGAGGCTCAGAGGGGTGAAGGAGATGGGCCCCAATTTATACAGGTCCTAAGCACTCGGCATACGAATTAAAACAGGCTCAATCCCAAAGCTGGTGGCCACCATCTCACAGCACACTGTGAGGGCATCAAGTCAGAAGCATCCCCTGGAGGCCTTCAAGTTTGTCTGCCTCATTTTACAGATGAGGAAACTGTCCTCTATGTTTGCCAAGGTCACACTCCATCTTAGTTTCTAATTGACATCATAAGGGCCAATTTGAACCCAGAATATCTACAGCAAGAGTTTGAAGACAGCAATCTGGTTGGAAAGAGGAAGGGTTCTCGAAGCTACATTTACCTGAGAAACACTGGGTAAATGCAGCTTTGAGAAAATGCCAAGTGTCCATGTTAAAGAAATTAGGAGAGTTGGGGTTTCTGAGATGGGCCTACAGGCTTCCCAAGTCAGTCTTTGCCACCATCACTAGGCTACAGATGTATTTCGTTTAGTCCAAAAAGTATTTTAAAAGTCTTTTAATGAGTTACAACATCAAAAAGTCAGGAGGCAATACGTTCAAACATCGACTTCCAGGTTTTATTGAAAAACTAGATCTGGCAACATTTGGCCTATATTCTCACACAGCATCATGAGTCAAAGCTGAGAAGTGGCAGCAGGCGTTATCATCAGTCCCCAGCACTCCCTATTGCCCCCACGCAAAGGCTGAGGGAGTTTCCCTTTACATTACTCTTACAGGGCTGCTTTCCTGACATCCAGCCCACTCCATTCTTTGGGTTGCCTGCCTGGCCTGTAGAGTGGTCACTTTACTGTGTAATCCCTGGCCCCACTTTTTTTTTTTTTTTTCTTTTTGAAACGGAGTCTTGCCATGTCACCCAGGCTGGAGTACAGTGGCGTGATCTCGGCTCACTGCAACCTCTGCCTCCTGGGTTCAAGCAATTCTCCTGCCTCAGCCTCCCGAGTAGCTGGAACTATAGGCACGTACCACCATGCCCGGCTAATTTTTTGTGTTTTTAGTAGAGATGGGGTTTCACCGTGTTAGTCAGGATGGTCTCGATCTCCTGACCTCATGATCTGCCCACCTCAGCCTCCCAGAGTGCTGGGATTACAGGCGTGAGCCACCGTGCCTGGCCCCAACTTTTTAATGTGTTCATAATGCTTGGGAACAAATATCTGGGAGAGGTATTTTCTTTGAAAGGGAGGATAACCCGGAAGTGTAGTACAATTGAATGAATCTCTAACTGAACTAAAATGGTACAGCTACTGGGAAATTCTTTTAGGGCAGGAAAGGGGAACTGCTCACTTTGCAAAGTAGCATTTGAAGGAGTTAGTTATAGGACAAGTGAAAAGAGGCCATATTTTTTGTTGTAGGCAGGAAACATATAAATCTATTACTTCTAGAAGATGTAAAGCTGTAACTACACCTAAACATAGCATAGATGCATTCATGGGTGAGAAAAGCCTAAACAGATATTAGGAGTAAGTCAAGGAAATTTATGAAGCCTTCTTAACCTTTATTTTTTTTTTCAATTTTAAAATCTTTAATATTTAATATTTTTATTTTTATTTTCATTTTTAAATATTCTTATTTCTATTTTTTATTATTTTATCTATTTTTTAGAAACAGGGTCTCTCTTTGTTGCTCAGGCTGAAGTGCGGTGGCACAATCATGGCTCACTACAGCCTCAACCTCCTGGGCTGAAAAGATCCTCTACTTAACTTTGAGGATAGCCTCAGGGAGGTTGAACACCACATCTCCTGTGTGTCCAGGCTTATCTTTATTCAAAACGGCACTTAGTTTCAAATGAGCAACTACAAGAGACCTAACTTCCACAGAACTCTCTGTTTTCCACTTCCGAAGATAAACGAAGAACAGGAGGAGATAATCCTTCGTGACGTACCAACCTCATCTCGGGAAAACATTCAGCCTCGGAGAGCAGAAACAGCACTGCAGTTAGAATCAGAGAATTGGGTTCAAGTCCTGGTCTCCCACCTATGAGCCTGACCCTGGCCAGTCACTTCACTGATCTTCAGTTTCTCTCACACAAAGAGTAAAATACTCTCGTCAACTCCAGAAGGTTACTTACTGGGAGGGGCCTACAAGGCCACATGTGGAGGCACTTTGTGAACTAAGTTATGATATCTTGAGAAACTGACACCCAAAAGATATGTGCAATAGACTCAGGGAAGAAAGTGATGTGTGATGCATTTTGCTCAAAATATTCTGGATCTCAACAGCAAGATCCTAAAGGAATTCCTAACTGTTTACGAACCCAGCAAAGGCAAATACCGAAGGTTTTGTGCCAGTCCCATTCACGAGTCACAACATGCTGACTCATATGAACATTCGCTCACTCTTTTTCCCAAGCATTAATGAGCTATTTGGTGTTAGGACCCTTGGGAGTTTTCCGATGATTTTTGTCTCCTTTAAATTTTCTCCCTTGCCAGTTTTCCAGAATCTACTGGCACGGGGGCTCTCGGCCTGCTCTGCCTCCGGAGGACAGACCCGTCTTTATCTTCCCAGCCTTTGCTATATCTGCTCAATTTCCCTTTGCCATGGTTCTGGCCACATCTGACCCCTGAGGGTTTTTCCAGATGGCCGGCCAGAGATGTGCTGTGTCTGGATGACACACACTGACCCCGAGTGTCTCTGTCACTCCAGGAGAAATGGCTACAGCCCAGGTGGTTTCCTTTCCATCTCTCCTGTAACTTTCAAACTGCTCATTGCATCTCTGCCCAGCTGAGGTGGGGGAACCCACAGATGCTTTCCCAATTACTCATGGATGTCCAGATTCCAGGCCTAAGCCAGTCCTTCAGCCAGAATGCCAGCAAAGTTATGATGCTGACCTCAAAGCACCAAATGCCCCCACAGAGTGATGATTCTCAGATTTGACACGTTCATCATAAAAGGATCTGGGCCTCCTTGTTCCACAGAGCACTTTTCATTTCGTGGACATATTAATTGCCTGACCAATTAACAGGACTTCTTTTTTAAGTGTGTGTGTTATGCTTTCACGCTTAGGAGAGAATCAAAGAGGAAAGCAGCAGTTTTACAGACACCGTGGGGACAGCATTTTACTATGAAACGTGAGAGATGATCAGGCTGCAGGCAACTTGTCTGTACACTTCAAAGCCAAAACAGGTCCACTTTGTCATGACTGTGGTGCCATATGTTTATTTTCTTGCATTGGAATTGAGTGATTTTTGTACCAGGAAATGGCCCTGGTGGGGCACCTTCTGCCAATAGAAAGTAAAGGTCCTACTGCTAACACCCAGGACTTCCTCAGTGCCAGATGAAGATTGCAAATCATATCTTAATCTATGGGGCCTGTTGAAAAGCACTAATTGTGACCTCCAGATAGTGAATTCTCTGCCTTGACTCGATGCACTAATTAGCAATGGCATTTGTCAGACTAGCTGTCTTAGAGGAAAGGGGTCTGGAAAGCTGAATTAATTTAGTCATTGCCATGCACTAAAGATGTTTTGCCTTGTAAGAATGATCAACCTTATCACCTTCCCTCTTCCAAGAAGGAAGAGTTTGAAAGTGCCACAAAGACAAATTTCCATTTGTGGTCTGTAGTACAGTTACAGTTGAGTTTGCAAATTCTAAGGCCTACAGGTGCTGGTAGGCAGCTAATTTTAATGATGAAGTGGGCTGGGTGTAAGAAACATGCAGCCTACTCTATCTTTTCTTTTGTTTTCCTACTCGAGAGAGACAGTCTCAATTATGAGAAAAATAACATTGCAAGAGTGATGATAGATAAACTAACACTCTGCCTCGGTGTCATGGAGACAATCAAGAGAGAGTGATGGTGGCAAACTAGAGAGAACACATCAGGCTAAAATGGGACAAGGGTTACTCTGCTCTGACCAGAGTGTCATGCAGAAATATTGCCAGGATGTCATGTCATGTAGGCCTAATATTGCCAGGATGGCTAATTTTTAAAAAGAGATCAGAAACATAGATTTTTATGTAAAATCTCCTGATTTTTGAATGTTGGCAACTAATCTTTTAAACATATGAAGTGTGTACATCAAACAATACATATCTTACCAAACCAGGACCTCTCATTCTTCTCTCCCCCAACTGTGCTTGGATATAGAGAAATTGAAGATTTTTCCATTTCAAAGATTTTGTTAGTACTGGTTTCACAGGACATTCTTCAGATTACTTGATGCTCCATCTGGGTTGCTTGTCTACCTCCTGCTTCCCCACCCTAAAGCCTAGAGGGATGGTGAAGACAAATGGCCCTGTGATACTTGCTTCAGATACAACTCCGGTAAAGGAGCAAGGACCACCAGCCAGTGGCAGGACTGTCCCAGGCCAGTGTTTGAGACTGGCCTCTCTTGAAATACCAAACTGCTTCTCTTGAAATAGTTATTATTCTGGCACACAGTCCCGGAAAATGTACATGAGACTCCCCTGCCTTTCCTGGCTTAATGCTTTTGACCTTTTCTTCTGTCTGCCCCGAGAAGCCCCATTCATTGATTGTTCCCTTCTTGGAGGACTCTTCTGGCTGAGCTGCTCAGTGATTAATGTTCTCTTTGCTAACTGGTCTGGCAGCTCCTGAGAATTACCAAATCACCTTTTTTTTTTCTTCCACCATGGAGTATTGGATGATATTTTGTTCCTAAAAATGTCCTCTAAAATGTTTGATTCTTACTTATAAGTACACCTATAAACCAAAACTTAGAACTTGATTCTAACCTAAATCCCAGATGGAAAACGCAGTTAAAACATTGTTTTATTCTGAGCCCAAATCAGTTAAGAACGTGTTTAGCTGCAAGTATCAGAAAATCTGATTTATGAGAAGTTGTTTCTTTATCCTACATTAACACTAAGTCTGGAAATGGATTCCTACAGAGTTAGTGAGGGGCAAAGAAGCATTAGGCTGCTGGGTCAGCATTCTGTGTTTCTCTTGACCACTCCGTCATACTTGTCAGACAGCTACAGCCACTGCAGACACCCTGCCTGTGTGCTAGCATGCCAAGCAGGAAGGAATGAATAGAGGAAAAAAGGCTTTCTCTTCTTGAAAACCTGGCCTTAGATTTGGAATCAAAATCCTTTCTAGAAGCCTCCAGGCGACGTCTTCTTTCCTCTTATTAGCTGTAATAAGAGGATACCTACAAATACCCCTGGATGCATGGAGGCCAAGAAAAGGAGTTTCTATATGAGCAGAATGGGACTACCATGGCTGGCTCATATCAATCATGACTCATACCCCAAGGCTGCAGGAAGAACCTGCCTTCCCTATCTTCACTTCCCTATCCTTATTTGAACAGAGTCAGGATTTTGTTAGTAAGAAAGGTATGGTCATGTGGCTTCTATGTAGGCAAAGCATGGTGCAAAGGTAAATTTACGAAATAGATATAAGTTAACTGTCAGAGTGGGGTGATGATATGGTTTGGCTGTGTCCCCACCTACATCTCATCTTGAATTGTAGCTCCCATAATTCCCATGTGCTGTGGGAGGAACCCAGTGGGAGATATTTGAATCATGAAGGCAGTTTCCTTATACTGTTCTCATGGGAGTGAATACATCTCAAGAGATCTGATGGTTTTATAAAGGGGGAAACCCCATGTTGCCTGGCACCATGTAAGACATGTCTTGTGCCTTTTGCCTTCCATCATGACTGTGAGACCTCCCCAGCCGTGTGGAACTGTGAGCCCATTAAACCTCTTTTTCTTTATAAATTACCCAGTTTCTGGTATGTCTTCATCAGCAGCATGAAAACAGACTAATAGAGGTGGCATGCAGCCAAGAATTCTGAAGGAATTTCAAGAATACAATTGGCCAAAAAATGTAGTCTACTCATAGAAACAGCCCCCAATTCTGGACTGGATAATTGAAAATGCATTCCCTATTCACAAGAACTCCAAGGTGGACCTGGAAAAATGGCTGATCGAGCCTGTAATAAGAGGATATGATCCACTGTGAGCCAAATTGTTTCAGTAACCCTTGTAAGAATAGCTTATCATCACAATTGTTTACAGTCATTATGGTTAGAGTAAGCTAACAATTGAATTAATGATAATGGGTCAATTGGGAGAGATTGGAGTACAGGTTTGGATGGAGTGAATCTGAGAGGCTGAATGAAAGCATGGCAGTTACTATAAGAAAATGGTAAAGAGAAATTCAATACAGAACTTCGACAATACCATCAAATGTGTTAATTATGCAAGACTCAACTACAAAGAGGGCACCATGCTGGGAGGCTATACCCTGGGGCAGAAACGATGAACACATCTCACTGAGACCAAATGTACTCTGCAGAGTCAGGAAGAAAACAAATCATCAATGAAACACTGAGTGAAAAGGTATTTTTTCCCTTTTTTCTTTTTTAGATGCTGGTACAAGTTTCTTGGATTTTATATGAAAGTGCCTCCCAAATAGAACTTCTTGGGACTATTTCATTTAAATGACACATGTAGCTGCTTCCTACCATTTTAGTTATCAAAGCAATGGTTTCATCAAAACCATTTTATGAAAAACAGCTGGTCACCTGGTCAGTTACAGTAACTATGAACTGTCTGTACAGGAGTATGTACAGAGGTGAGTGGGTGCATGTGGCACGTGTGTGAAGGACTGAGTAGCTGGGAATGACTTTTAGTAACTAACAAAGCTCCTGAAAATCAGAATTCTGCATCTATTGATGATTTGTCTAAACCCCATCTCCCTGAGATCTAATAGTTCCAAGAATATTCCTTTTTAATGGACAGCTATAAAATCTAAACATTCCCTATTAAGGGAAAAGCCAGATGGCTCAAATAAGGGAACACTTGCCGACTTATTAGAATTCTTTGAGAAAGGAGGTAGGCATCTAAATAAAGAAGAACAAAATGTTAGTCATTAAGAAAAGTTGGGAAACTTTTATGAAAGAGCTCAATGGTTTTTTAATTTATGTAATGAGTTCTCAAGGATTGAGAAGATAGGGTAGGGTTGGAGGTTCATGTATATGAAGAGTTGGTTTAGGGAACAAAGAACATTTATGTGTCTCTGCGTAGAGAAGCATAATGTAAAGAGCCTGGTTTCTCAGAGATAAGCTCCAGATCAGTGCTTTTTTGCATCTTTATAAATGATGTTGAGGGGAAAAGACATAGAGGTTTCTTGTAGATGAAACTGTGTAGGGGAGAGGACCAAGCTATTGAAAAAAAAATATAGGAAACACTTGTAAACCAGTGCAACTGGCAAATAAAGAAGGGGGGAGCATGTATCTTTAAATAACAAGGCAATGCATTTCAATATAAATGATACCAACTTCCCATGTGAAATGAGATACCGAGTATCAGTTAAGAAAGGATGTTTCCTAAGGATACCAGGCTAGTGTGCTGCTAGGAACCAAGCTCAAAAAAATATTAATCATCATCAAAATATATATTGGAAATAAGACAGAAAGGCCTACCTTTCCTTTATATAAACAATAACATTTCAGTTTCTTAAATGCTATGCTCAATTCTGTTCTCAAGAACATTTATATTATATAACTGGGACTCTAGATAAAGGGCAGTTAAAATGGCTTCCAGGATATATGAGCTGCTGTACTAAGACAGAATTCCAAAAAGCTTGGGAATCTGTAGTCTGTAACACAGGGATTCTTCACCTGTTTTGCACCTGGACACCTGTGGCAGTCTAGTGTTCTTATGAATGACTTCTCAGGATAATGTTCTCACACATACAAAATACAATACACTCTACAACTAAGAAAACTCATAATAATGCTACCTAGTTATCAAAACATTTTTATTAAAAATTAGTGACATAGGCCTGGCGCAGTGGCTCACGCCTGTAATCCCAGCACTTTGGGAGGCCGAGGTGGGTGGACCACGAGGTCAGGAGATCGAGACCATCCTGGCTAACACGGTGAAACCCCGTCTCTACTGAAAATACAAAAAATTAGCCGGTTGTGGTGTCGGGCGCCTGTAGTCCCAGCTATTCGGGAGGCTGAGGCAGGAGAATGGTGTGAACCCGGGAGGTGGAACTTGCAGTGAGCCAAGATCCTGCCACTGCACTCCAGCCTGGGCGACAGAGCGAGACTCCGTCTCAAAAAAAAAAAAAAAAATGGTGATGTAGTGATATATGTGTTTCTTTATTCACACAGTAAGTAACAAGGGCTGATGGCAGATATACTAATTCCATAAATTCAAAGTAGTGATGCATACAAATGGTATTTAAATATACCAACAACAATTATAACATGATATGAAAATATCTGTGATGTCTATTGGTGGTGGTATTTTTTAATGGAAGAAAATACTAAATTCAGATGTAATTTTTCCTTCCAGGTTCATGAATCACCTGTATTTCTCTCACAGATATCTTAGGGGTTTGGGAGCCCCAGCTAGTGCTCCTGCTATGACAGCAAGGGCTGAGAAAGACAATGATCTATGCTTATCATGCAATGAACAATGTACATAAAACAAACTTATTTCACATGTCCACAAACAAGAAGATAGGTGGGAGAGAGGACATATGAAACAAAAATGAGATGAGTTTAGGATCAAAAAAGGGTAACTTTATAACAAATTTTATAAAGATGTACACTTCATTATTTCTATAGGTGATACTAACTGGAAATATGAAAAGATTCAAAAGGGATTTGGACAAATTTGTCAACTTTAGCCAGAAAGGCCTCCTAAAAGAGAAGAGCTTGAGGCAACTTAACTTTTAAGGCTGACATTAGGGAAAATAATAGAGCCTTCATTTGAAGATATTATTTGCAGCAGAAGACAAGTTGGAGATGGTGGGTCTGAACCAATATTGTAATACTTTTCTTCTTTGTTAAGAATCTACTCTTGTTCTGAATCAGTTTCTCTGTTCACAACTAAAACAAATTACAATACAATCCACCATAATTACATAATGGGCATTTCCTCAATGACCCCAGCTTAAGGGGTCTGTGTTCACAGTTATTGATTTAGGATATAGCTTATGGACCACAAAATATCATGTTTGCAGTGAAGTGGGCAGAGAGTGACTGCAGGATCCAGAGAATATGTTGAAAGGAGGGATGGTATGAGGTCATAGTGCCAAGGTAGCGAGATTCAAAGGTAGTCAAGTTCTGAGGCAGAATCAGATCAATGACCAAGAGGTCATTCGAAGCTGTCCAAGGTGCTGAGTGTTGACAGCTCAACCTTAGGCAGAGGACTCCCTGCCCCCACAACTATGGTCTGACAAAGGTCTAATATCCACAGTCTATAAGGAAGTTCAACAATTCAACAAGCAAAAAGACAAATAACCCCATTAAAAGGTGAGCAAAAGACATGAACAGATTTCTTAGAAGACTACATATAAGCTACCAACAAACATATGAAAAAATGTTCCATATTGCTAATCATCAGAGAAATGTAAATCAAAACCACAATAAAGATACCATCTCACACCAACCAAAATGATTATTATTAAAAAGACAAAAAAACCCAGATGTCAGTGAGGTGTCAGATAAAAGAGAAAGCTTATACACTATTTGTGGGAATGTAAACTTGTTCAGTCACTGTGGAAAGCAGTTTGGAAATTTCTCAAAGAATTAAAAATAGAACTATCATTTGACCCAACAATCCTATTACTGGGCATGTATCCAAAGGAAAATAAATCATTCTACCAAAAAAATACATGCATTTGTATGTTCATCACAGCACTATTCACAATAGCAAAGACATGGAATCAACCTAGATGCCTATCAAAGACGGATTGGATAAAGAAAATGAAATATGGTATATATACACCATAGAATACTACACAGTCATAAAAAAGCATGAAATCATGTGCTTTGCGGCAACATGGTTGCAGCTGGAGGTCATTATCCTAAGAGAATTAACACAGAAACGGAAAACCAAATATCACGTTATCAGTTATAAGTGGGAGCTGAACGCTGGGTACACATGGACATAAAGATGGAAACAATAGACAATGTGACTACTAGAGTGGGGAGAGAAAGAGGGATTGGGGAAAGGAATTGAAAAATGACCTGTCAGGTACTATGCTCACCACCTGGGTGATGAGTTCAATCGTACCTCAAACCTCAGCATTACACATACTCTTGTAACAAACCTGCACATGCGCCACTCTGAATCTAAAATAAAATTTGAATAAAAAGTACAGGTGATAAAAACAAAAATAGATGAATGGAACTATGTCAAACTAAAAAGTTTCTGCAGAAAAAACAACCCTAACCTGCACTGAATGCCTCGGCATTGAATGCCCATCTGTGTTCAACGCCCATCTGCATTGAATGTCAATTAAGGCTCACCTGGCTCCACCTAGTCCTTCCTATCCAGCACATGCCCACCACACCTCACTGAAGAACTGACACAGTTATTATAGCTTCTTCTTCTAAGAAAATCAGTGATTTTCATCTGTTCTGCATCTCTCTCAATTCATGGCAGGTGCATGACTGATGAAGGGATTGTCAGGTGTCCATGGGGATTCCAATGCTTCCCTAAGGCTCCACCACAGGGAGGGAAGCCTCACTGGCCATGGCTTTGTTTTTCTTCCCCAAATTTCCCATCCACCCCTTTAACTCCCTTTATTTCCTGAGTTAGTCACCAAGTCTGAACAGCAGCCAAAACCCTGACAATATTAGCAAGAACATTTGATTCCCTTCAATAAAGCTGGAGACAGCCCTAGAAAGTGATGATCAGTATTCACCCTGGATCTCTCTCTCTGCTTTCCCAAGGGACAGTCCTTCACTCCTTCCATCACCACCCCCCATCCCACCCCATCACAGCAGCAGACAGCCTGGTGGAGGAAGCTGTTTACTTTGGTCTGGTTGCCTTGAGTGAAATGTGTTATTAACATAAATAACTTTGTTTCCTCTAAGCAAAACAAAAATAAAAATAAAAACTCAAAGGGGAAAACTGGAATCTTAAAACAAGCAGCTAGAATCTCTGAAACATTTTGCCAAACAGGATATTCAAAATCAGTTCACAGAAAAGGGAGAAAAGTCAGAAGACAATGGAGTCCTGAGGAGATGAAAGGAAAAAGAGAAACTCAGTGCAATGTCCCAGGAGGAAGTGGTGCAAGTAACAACGGCTCAGGAACAAACAAAGGACACAGAAATGGAACTAAAGGGAGTCAACAAATAGGAGCCACAACACCACAGAGGTGGAGAGTGTGGAACATAAAGATGGGCCACTAGAGTAGGTTTCTAAGGCTTAAAAGGATTTGACTTTGGAGGAGTCAAATCCTCCAAGGGAATATGGTTGAGTAAGTAAGGAGGAATATGGTTGAGTAAGTAAGAAGGGTATACAAAAGAATACAAGAAACTTCTCCCAAAAGAAAAGGCTTTAAGGCCTGAGGACACATACATGTGAACACATACACTCAGACTCCTGAACATCTCATTTTCCTGGTCCATACTGGAATGAGTAAGCTGCTTCGTTATTTTGTCGGAACTGTCTGCTGTGCCAGATTTGAGGTTTCAGAGTTGTGGCAGGAAGTGGAAGAGAACTTACTGTGCATAGCATAACTGCCTCAGCACCAGAAACATTCCTGCCAAATACGATGTATTTCTCTGATACATAAATTCTTTAACATTCTTTGAGGATATCTTATTCTAAAGGAAAGAAACCAAAAAAATGATAGTATTTAGAAGTCTATATTAAGCTCAAAACATAATATATATTCATACTCGAATCATATCTATTGCTACTGCCTCCTGGAGACTTTACAAGTTGCAGACCATAAACTGCAGAGCCAGAGAGTGGGTAACAGACTACAGACTCCTCAACGCTTGCTCTAAGGATTTGGGCTAGTTCTCAGTTTTGCTCTGCAAATAATTAGATGCCCACATTTCATTCTCTCATTTGATCCTTTTAACACTATGAGGTAGACAGGGTAGGTTTATTCCTGTGTAGCTAATAAGGAAACTGAAACTCTAAGAGAACATGAGACTTTCTCAAGGTCAAATGGCTATGAAGGGGCAAAGCAGCCTCTTCTGGCATCGAATTCAATGATCATTACAGGATACTTTGCTGCCTGTCCATTAATATAACTAAAATGAACTTAATATTTTCCACTTCTTTCTGGTTTGATTTAATTCATTCCATTAATATTTATTAAATACTAGTTGCTGAAAAAGAAGGCTGAAAAGATATGGTTACTTTCTTAAAGAAGGTTACAGAGAATGAACAAAACAGAACAAAGGCAATAATGGTGCAGTGTGATCCTGATAGGAAAGGAGCAATGGGGCTTATGCTTGAAATAGGAATAGAAGTCTGAAGTCATCAGAGACAGCAGTACTAGTGTATGTTTTGAGTATCGTATACAGCTTCTAAGTAATTTTGAGAATGACCTGCCCTCAAAGAAAGTTACAGGCTATCGGCAGACAAGTGGGAGAGGCGTGGCTCTTGTCAAAGGGAACAACATATATAAAGCAAAAGACTGGAGAAAGATTGGCATGTTCAAGAAACTACCAACAGTTCTGTTTTCCTTGAGAATAAAATGTGAGGTAAGCCTGGAGAGACGGTGAGGTGAGGGCATGCCAGCTCAAAATGAGTCTTGCGTTGCGTGGAAAGATCCTTAGCTGTGAGCCTTTAGGATCCTTAGCTGTGAGCCTTTAGGCTGGAAAGATCCTTGGGAGAATGCTCACAAGGGCATTCTTTGTATGACCATGTTGCATGGCTAAGTTTGCATGTCAGAGGACATTCCAGTTGGAATGTGAACTCAGCCAATATGTTGACAGAGAAGGAGAGATTGATGCGGGGAGACCAGCAAGAAGGTTGTGCTGTAGTCATGGCAACAGATGAAGAGGACTGAACCAAGGTGGTGGTGGAAGGGATGCATCCAAGCAAAATCCACGGGACTTTGTGTTTGAAGGTAGGGGTGAGGGAGAGTGAGCCACCAGAAACAATGCTAAATAATTTGAAAACAACTGTGAATGCCTCAAGAACAGAAGTTGTATTCTATTCATCTTTGGTTCTCTTTTTCCTTACTGAGCCTGGCACATGTGGGATACTCAACAAACTTCTATGACATCATGTTGTTCTCAAGTCTCTTTTTTTCAGGTTGCATCACTTTATTTCAGCAGTACACTAACAGTCATATAAAGCCACATAGAGCAGGGGGAACCCACACAGCTGCCTCAGGCAGCAGCAGCCTCCTTTGCAGCTTTTCTCTCTACCAGCATCCTCTTCCTCTGTTTCACCAGGTACTTCAGAATAGTGGACTCCCTGGTCATGATAGCAGTCCTGGCATGCCTTGGCCACCAGGGTGAACTGTTCCAGCTCCTTGGCACAGTCTGTCTGTAGCTCCCTCCTTAAGCCTCTTCTGGATGATGCCAACAATTCTTGATTGACTTTGTGGTCCCTTCTCCATTGCATTTCAGCTCCAAACATGCATAAAACGTCCTCCTTGCACTCAATGATGTCCGGCATGCGGCGATACTCCCAGTGGAAGTAGTAATACCTTCTTCACACGCTGCCCCTTTATAAACTCAAAAAGACCACAAGGAGGTCAAAGGCCTTCATCAAGTAGGTGGTGGGTTTGGGGAGCAAGGCCTGCAGTGAGGGCATGGGGACTTGGGGGTATAAATCCTTGTCCCAGCTCTCTGGCATAGTGGTGGTGGGTGGTGGACTCCACTCCTGGACCTGCTGCCCCGGCCTCTGTCTCTCTGCTCCTGTCTCATAGCCTCTCAAGTCTCTTTCTTATTTATTTCTGTTTGCAGGAGCACCTCTGAAGGTGGGACACACCACTTCGTTATTTGTTCATGAATTATCTCTAAAAATACCTGGTTCCGTGATCTGAAGTTGGGGGATGCTAAAAAGGGTTATAAAATCAAGACTTTTTTTTATTTGTAAAAAAACGAGATGAGAAGAAAAAGTAAAGTAGACATTTAGATTGATGTAAAACGGTATCAGTCTTTGGGAAGATTCTGAGCAAAAATGGCCACAACCATTCTTTTCTCCCTACTGTATCCACATTCCTCCAAAGGTGACTTTGAAGCTCCTCTTACCAAGGGTTGGGGTCTTTTTCTCCACCCCTTCAATGTGGGCTGATTTTGTGACTTACTTTGAACAACAGAATACGGTAAAAGTAACCTTGTCCTTGCACACCTGTGCCTCACACACTGCTGCTCTCTCTCAGAAACCTGCCAAACTGTCACGTAAAGAAGCCTGGACTGGCCTGCTAGAGGCAGTGACCAGTCATTCTGACTAAGGCCATTCTAGGCCAGCCTGCCCTCAGCCAACTTCAGTTGACTGTAAATGCATGAGTGACCTCTTGGAGATAAGAAGGACTGCCCAGCTGAGCCCAGATCACACTGCCAACTCAGAAAGTTTTGGTCTAAATACATAGTTGTTACTTTATGTCACGAGAGTTTGCGGGTCATTTGTAGCAAAAGCTAAAGATGGACAATCTTTGGAAAAGGAATAGGTGAGACACTCTTCCTTGGCTTTCTACATCAAAGGAAATCAGTGCTTCAGAGGAGATCAGTTCCAGATACACAGAGTTTTAGTTGTCACACTGCTAACATCACTTCCTGCTGCATACCACTCCATCCATCATCCACGTGGCGGTAAGATTTGCTAAAAAGAATGCCAGAGTCATGTGTTCTACGAGGGCCCCAAGTACAGTTTCAACAAGCCAAGGGTAGGGGCTACTCTTTGACTCTTTGGACACGACCTCTATAGTTTTTAAGTGATCAAGGGCTGCTTGTTACTAAGTATTGCTACTTTGAATCATGGGAATCAAGCACTATAAAACCTTCAGGGAAGTTTTTTGTTTTATGTGTGTGTGTGTGTGTAAGAAAAAGAAAGCAAAAATACATGTTAAAGGTATATATGACCATTTGATGTACTTTTCTGTTTGTCTGAAATATTTTGTAATTTAAAATTAAAAATTTTAACCTGGTAAACATATATTACATTTTCTTCCTATAATAACATTACTTTAATCATCTCCCTTACGCTGTTCCCAGGAGATTCTATGTGAATATTGCTTTTTCTGCTCACTGCTACGTATTTTCAACAAATACTAATTATCTTCTCCATACTAGGTATCATTCTGGACAATAAGGATACAGCCCTGAACAAAACAATGTCCCTCCTCTCAGACCTTACATTCCAGTGGCGGAAGATAAAACACAAATAAACATGTTACGATGCCAGGAGTGATACGTACCATAGAGTGAAATTAACTCTGGTCAGGGATTAGAAGGGCATGGAGAGGGCTTTTCTCGATGGGATGGTCAAAGAAGGCCTCATTGGTGAAGGAAGGAAGAGTTCAACTGGGCCTGAATGAAAGGACACTAGGAGGCAGAGCTCTACAATGTAATCAACTGGTTTCCTTGTGTTCTTTTTTGGTTCATTGCGACATCTTGAAGGTAGATACCATGTCTTATTTATCTCTGTACCTTCAAGCCCAGCACAGTGCCAGGCATATAGGAGGCACTCAATCTTACTAGATGGATGGATGCATGGAAGGATGCATGTGTGGATGGATGGATGGATGAATGGATGGATGGATGGATGGATGGATGCATGGATACATGAATGGATGCATGCATGCATAGATGGATGCATGGATTCTTCCTCAGGGTTTCAGCAAATAGTGGGAACTCAGTAAATAAAAAATGAGGGGGCTGCCTTAGTGAGGCTTACCCTGACCATGCAGTTTAACACTACATTCTGCCCTGGCTCTGCCTTGTTCTTCCTATCCAGCACATACCCACCCTACCTCACCCAAGAATTAAAAGGCCTTAACACTGTTATTATAGCTTCTTCCCCTCTTTCAGAAAATCAGTGATCCCACCATCCCCACCACTGGCACTCCTGTCCCCTTATTCTGCTGAATCTTTCCTTTGTTCCATGAAATGATTGCCTTCTGCTGTAATAGATAATTGACCTATTTGTTTTGTTTATTGCTCGTCTCTCTCCATCACCGGAGTGCAAGCTCCTGAATACAGGGATCTTTGTCTGTTTTGCTCATTGCTGCAACCCAAGCACCTCATACAGATCCAGCACACAGCAAGGGTTCAAAATATGCATGTTGAATATCTAAATGTGAACCCATCCATCTCAGGGTTTCCAGAGCCCGATCTAAAGTGTGTCTGGGCCCCTTTCCTGTCTATCTTCTCCTGCACTATGTCTGCTTTTAAGATGATCCATCAGTCATTTGTTCCACCCAGAGATTGTAGGTTACTCCCATTACTAATGTGCATTTAAAACCACATAGTGTCTTTTGACAATCTAAACATTCCAGCAAGTTCAAGACACAAAGAAAATATCTATACAAATAAATACATATATAAATACACTGAATATATATATCAGAAATAGAATACTTTAAAAATACAGAACATTTCTGGTTTATAAATAAAAGCTGGATAGTTTATTTATGAACCAATAACAATATTGATTAGCTATTAAATAAAGTACAGAAGAAAAGTCTAGTGGAAAGATTACAAAATATCCACAAACTATATTATTTGTCATTTCTTGACCTTTTTCCTTTGCTGTGTGTCAGTCACTGTGGGAACATTTCCTGGTCCTGTCAATCAGCGATACCCTGCCGCCAGTACCCAGTCATGAACCCCGCCACTGTGTCACGAGCTCCGCCAGTCACTCTCAATAGGATGCTGACAGCTTCCACTGTCAGTTCTGCTCGCTAATGCTCTGATTTTTTTTGTAACCTAGTTGAGTTTTCATTAGCTTAACTAGGCTAAAGAAATCCTTTTTCAGACAAAATCAGCCTTCTAGCCAGGTTAGTACACATTAACTACAATTGCCTCCTTTCTTCACAGGTCCATTTCAAACTCCTATATTCTGATTTCTTTGTAACCTAGTTAAGGTTTCATTAGCTTAACTAGACTGGAGATATTCTTGTGGGTGAAGATTTGCTTTCAGCCTGAAATTATCCACACTCTTTCGTAAATGGCTACATTTTCCTCACAGTCTAAATTAGATGAACTAATTTCAGACTGCTCTCCCCCTAAATTACAATTGCCAAGATGGCCCAGAGATGGTCTCTTTCTTCCAGAAACCTGTCTTTCTACTAACACTTGACTCCCCAGTCGGAATGCCGTTCCTTCACAGCCTCCTCACCACCCTGCTTCTCCCCAAAAAAGCCCAGCATCCTGTAAAGACCACATGAACCTTGCCCATCTGAATTACATGTTGGACGCAATGCATTACACAGCTTCTGCAATGGTGAGTTTAGAAAACTGTCGCACAATTTGGGCTTTATTACAAAGGAAACTGCTTCATTGATTTTGTGATCTTATTTGTCAGTAGAATGAAATAACTGTGAATTTTGGAAATGAACCAACAACAAACGACGACAACAAAAAAACCAATCTGCTCTGGCAAAACCCAAGATTTTAGCTAAAACAAGAATAAAATAAGGTAAAATAATCTGGCTGATAAAATCTCCCAAGGACACAACAGCATATGTAAGCATTGTTGCTAAACGTGGTTAGATCTGTTTAAACCCTTTTCTTTCCCAGCTAGTAAATATTGTTCTGTACTCATAGAGGTGGACCTTTGGAAATTAAGTTTTGAAAGGTTCTATGACAAAGGCTGCTAGTGAAATCATCTCTCCTAGGTAACTACTGTGACAAGGCAAGATTGTCCCAGTTGTTTGTCCTGAGGTTGCATGCATTACATTACACACACTTTCTACTTGAGTGAATTCCACAATCGGTGGTGCGGCAGAGTGGAGAGGTGGGGTACAGACAGAATAAAGCGAGGTGAGGAGGACAGGAAAAGAAGACAGATAAGGAGGCAGAGAAGGCAGAGGAGAGAAGGAGATGTGGAGAGTAAGAGACACAGACCACACACTGACCTTGTGCTTCTGTGGAGACACTGTGATCCAGAGGAGGGCCACGAGCCTGTTGGCCCCAGAGGCATCCCTGGTTACCACGACTCCCTCAGCCATGAGCATCTTGCTACATGGAGCGTGATGCTTGTGCATAAAGATAAGTATTTTTGCACAATGTGGCTCCTAAACACCAGTCAATTATGTCATAGGATGTTCAGCTGAACAGTGGTCTGTTCCCACGCCAAAGGAAAACCAGCTCTGCCCGGAGGCCTGACAGACTGGATGCTTGTCTCCAGTGTGACATAGCCCAGAGAGATTTCCCAGGGAATGACTGATCTTACACCCTAACTTTAGAGTCTGCATACAATATCATGGCCCTCCTCTACACTATATTTAAATTTGAAGGAAAATCTAAGTAGAACCTGATCCAGAAGATTCCTTACGGTGCAAGAGACACCTCTCTTTTCTTTGTGAGTATATTAGGCTGTTCTCACACTGCTGTCAAGAACTACCTAAGACTGGATAATTTATGAAGAAAAGAGTTTTCATCAATTCACAGTTCAGCAGGCTTACCAGGAATCATGATTGGGAAGCTTCCGGAAACTTACAATCAGGGCAGAAGGCGAAGGGGAAGCAAGAGCTTTCTTCACATGATGGCAGGAGAGACACAGCAAGGGGGAGGCACCACACTTTTAAACCGTCAGATCTTGTCAGAACTCCATCAAGAGACAACGCTTGGGGGATGGGCTAAACCATTAGACACTACTCCCACAATCCAATTACTTCCCATCAGGCCCCACCTTCAACACATGGGGATTACAATTCCACATGACACTTGGGTGGGGGCACAGAACTAAATCACATCAATGAGAAATTTACTTTGTTATGGAAATTTGCTTTCTAATTGTAAAACATGTAATCCTATTAGCATGTGTGTGTGTGTGTGCGCGCCACACACTGTTAGTATATACATATCCGTGTGGCTCTTTCTTTCTTCTTTCCTTCTGTGTGGAACAGAATTATGAGGACTTCGAAAAAAGCAAAGAATTAGGGTGTATGTGTGTGTAGCAGTGTGTGTGGCGTGTGTATGGGTACACACATGTCCATTGCCTATGTGTGAGGGAGCTGGAGTGAGAATAGAGAAGAAGTATAGGTAATGGCACATGATACTTACTTATAAGGTCCTAACAAACCTTACACAAAGCTGACTATAAGTCAAGCCCTGAAGGTAGGTACTGTCCTAAGAGGGGCTAATTTTTCCAGGTAACACTTTACATAAATTAGGAAAGAAGGAAATCTGGTGATAACACCAGGGTTGAAGTAAAAGTTGTTGAAAATAGTCGCAAATGATACTTAGGTCTTTATTTTTTAGTATTTATCCAATTTTCTACAGCTTGATTTACTGTTTTTTTTTTTGTTTTTTTTTTTTAATTCATCTATTTGGGTAAAAAGTTTTGTTTTTTTTGTTTTTTTTGTTTTTTTGTTTTTTTTGAGATGTTTTGGGATGGAGTCTCGCTGTGTCACCCAGGCTAGAGTGCAGTGGCATGATCTCAGCTCACTGTAAGCTCCGCCTCCTGGGTTCTCGCCATTGTCCCGCCTCAGCCTCCCAAGCAGCTGGGACTACAGGCACCTGCCACCACGCCCGGCTGATTTTTTGTATTTTTAGTAGAGACGGGGTTTCACTGTGTTAGCCAGGATGGTCTCTTGTGAGCTGCCCACCTCAGCCTCCCAAAGTACTAGGATTAAATAAATAGAAATTTCATAGATAAGATCTGAATCACATGCCACAAAACAAAAGTTTTATAAGGTTTTATAAGACCCTTATAAGGTGGTGGAAGATAAGACCTGGTGAAGCATGCCCAAATTGCAGGTCTCATTTAGTTAACAACTCTCTTAAAGTTTAAAAGTTAAAAATGCCAGTGTAATGTTAAAAGTGGTAGTTAGTATAAAACAATCAGTAAGCATTTTTAGTAAATATTTATAATTTGAGTTAGTAATTAAACTAACCTCTTTAACTTTTTTCTTTCAGAGATAAGTGTTCATTTTCACATGAGATCTCCTTTTGCATTTTCTGTGAAACACTAACCATCTGTACCCAAGCCCATTACAGGGTGAAGAGAATGACGAAATCACCTAATACTTGAACATAACAAGGATAACATGACCCTGAGGCACACAACACAGTCTGCTGTGTGATAACTCTATCATTCACTGCAACGGTGCCATCTTTACTGTAGCCTGGCAAAGAAAGAGACTGAGTACTGTAACGATGAGGACAAACAAAACCAAAACCAAATCAAGGCAGAAGGAGATACCCTACTTTTCCAGAACCTCTCCAAAAAATCTTTCCTATCACTCTCAAATTGTTGATATTATCAATCTCGAATTGTTGGCCTAAATGATTTTATCATGGAATTATTAACTCCCTCTCTAACTTTATTTGTAAGCTTTGGGGTTTTGACAATTAACCTGTTGCTGACTCAGGTACTATTGATCATGAATTTGTTTCAATCTGACTGGGGTTAGGTTACAATGTAGGGTCTCTTCAACCTATAAATGGAAAAGCGAGAGTGGGGGGTATCCCAAGCAAAGTAGCAATATATATGAAAATATATCTGTAATTTTTTACTTGCTTTGGACAAAATTTCTCTCCAAACTCTTTTTCATGACATATTTGTATGCAACATGCCAATTATGACTAGCTTTAATCTTTTCATAAAAGTAGAACCTATTTCTTTACTACACCTCGTTAGCTATTAATTCATGTTTAGTAATTAAATAATGGGTAGCATCAGAGATGTGGTCCTGTTCATTTCTGTAACTTTACAACCAAGACCACCAAGTCCTGAAGGGTTTACTCCCAGGGGTTCCACAGCCAGCCAGTGGCAGAGCCACAGTTAACAGACAGCTCTTCTGACTCCCAAAGTTTGAAATCTTTACAATCCCCAGTAGTATTCAAACTGATTCTTGAATTCCTACGGGCCTGGTATGTGCGTGTTTTGGGGGGGTGCTGTACCTTCTGTGTCCATCTTTATTGTTTTATACTTTATTCCTCCCTCTGAGAGGTCTTTTGATGAAGGAAGGAAGGAAGGGAGGGAGGGAGGGAGGGAGGGGAAACTAAACTCCCAGCTTTAAAAAGTCTTAAAATCACATTTTTAAAAATTTCAAAGTAAAAAGAATGCCTAAAATACGCGAGAAACTTACAACTTTTCATTATAAAGCAGAACTCAACATTAGTTGGATCCCTTCAAATGTCATCTGATGAAGTTTAGTGACTGAAGGGCCGTTGGACCAGAGGTTCTGAGCTCAGAGATCTGAAGTCAGAGATCTGAAACCAACATCCTGACCTCTGTGGCTAAGGACCAGTTACTCAATCACTCTAATCCTCACTGTTCTGATCTTTAAAATGGGACTCATAAAACCTTACAGCATAGAAGATTAAATGAGATAATCATGTTAACTGCTGCTGCTGTTGATATGGCCATTATTAAGCTGTATCACCCTTAAAAGTAATGGCAAAAACCACAATTACTTTTGCACCAACCTAATAATTCCAGAGAATTCTATATCAGCGTATAGTGAGGAGCCAGTATCTCATATACTCTGTATTTTAAAATCTGTCACAATCCAAGCTGCCCTTTCCTCTGCAGTATGAATGAGTGGTTTTATTTTGTTCCCAAAGAGATTTGAGAATCACAGGCCAAAATCAGGGACCCTCTGGGTTGCAACAACAGATCGGGGGCTTGGGCAGCCAGCCCCACAGTTGTCTCTAAGACCAAGTCAGAGCACAAAGGCTTAAAAAGTGTTCCCATCATAGCTGTGGTTATAAGCGCCTGATTCTGAGCTGGGCAGCTGCAGGAAGGTCAACAGTCTGAGCACCAATCTGGCCTTATAATCTGAGGTTGCAAATGAATCTGACAATGGGCCACAGGCAGACTTGGGGAGTGTCACCCCACAGGACTCTCTGGCTTTGGAAACTCGCAATCTGGCTTGGAAATTCATAATCAGAATCTCAGGACTGGGGTGAGGTCATGGAGGTGTCCTGTTTCTTTTGCCTGCTTCAGCATAAATACATATTTACTGTGCATGGCTTTGTCATACACAATGCAAGGGTGAGTGGTACAGGGATGAATCAGACCTATATGGTCCAGAGATGTGAGTGAAGTCTAGGGCAGCAGTTCTTAAATGCAGTCCCCAGACCAGCAGCATGAGCATCACTTGGGAGCTCATTAGAGATGCACCTTCTCAGGCCTCAGTCCAGGCCTAGTGAATCAGAAACCCTGGGGGTGGGCCAAGCAATCTGTGTTTTCTCTCTCCCAAGCCATCCCAGTGAGTCCCATTCAGCTAAAGTTGGAGAAACAGTGGTACGGGATGTTTTCAAGAGGGGAAGCTAGACATGAGCAATGGAAAACAAAATAATGACAGGAAGTTGGCATTCTATCAGGATAGGCATCATAAAAACTTCATGGCATGACGAAGCTACCGACAGTGGGCAGAACAGTCAATCAAGCTGAGAGAAACTGAAGCCTGACTCGACAGGAGATAGGTCAGAGAGTTTCACACCTCACTGACTGCGGAAACTCAAAAGGAACAAAAAATAGGAATGATTAAGTTATCCGTACGTGAGAAGAGTCTGGTGAAAGTGGATACTCAGCTTGCTCTTCTCTCTGCTCACGGGAGGAGAATCTGCTAAAATTTACCTTAAAGAGATTCTTTATCAACCAAAGGGCTACGCAACCACCTACAGGTGAGCCTAGCCCAAGTTCTCTGCCTCCCTGAGAGTCATCAGGAAGACCTCGGCTGGAAGGAGGAGCTGGATCTTGACAACAAAAGAAGCAAATTCCTCAGTCCTTCCCAAGAGATTCCTCATTCAGAATGTCTGACAAGGGGTTCCGAGAAAATGAATTTTTTTAAACATACATTTTTAACAAAGGATTCCACCTATCCTGGCTTAGATGATCCAGTTTGAGAAATACTACCTTAGTGATTCACTTATCCACAGCGAGAAGGTTAGAACCAATGATACTGAAGGATCTATTACTGCTGTTTTATTCAACACTTTGCTTATAAGTTATAGTTTGGGCCAGGTGTGGCTCATGCCTGTAATTCCAGGACTTTGGAAGGCAGAGGTGAGCAGACCACCTGAGGTCAGTAGTTTGAGACCAGCCTGGCCAACACGGTGAAAGCCCATCTCTACTAAAAATACAAAAATTAGCCAGGCATGGTGGTGCACACCTGTAATCCCAGCTACTCGGAAGGCTGAGGCAGGTGAATCACTGGAACCCGGGAGGCGGAGGTTACAGTGAACTGAGATCACACCACTGCACTCTGGTCTGGGTGACAGAATGAGATTCGGTCTCAAAAAAAAAAGAAAAAAAGGTTGCATTTTGACGTAATTTGTACATTCCTACTAGAAGACGTTGGAGAAGTCAAAACTAATTTCTTAAATTAGTCACAGGAGCCCCAAGTGTAGGAAGTGTCCCAGGTCAAGGTGGAACAGGGCTGATGGAAAGGCCAGGGAAGCTTTCTGGGCTTTTCAAGACAGGAGCTTTGCTATAATTTTTTTTTTCTAGTTGAAAATGAGATGCATTTGAAATTCAGTCCCATTTCTTCTAAGTAAATGGCTAAAATGATTAATCACTAAATTACTAGACAGGAGAATTGGCAGAGCCCTTAGTGGTCATCCCAGGCAGCCTCCCAGCCACTGCCTGTCTGCAGTGAAGACGAAAAACAGTCAGAAGATGGTCGGTCTGTGGGTTAGAAGGATCGTCCTCAGGGGGAGCTGAATCAGCACACCTCCTTTCTCACAGAGAAATGAGAGATGAGCGTGCTGCCTTCACACTGATGGGTTGATGCTTTTCTTTTTTAGGAGGAGAGAAAAGGTGATGAGGAATCAAAGAGAAACCCCTCAGGTAAAATGGGACAGGGCAGAAGAGAAATTCTTGCTCTTTTTCTGTCACATTTTCCTCCCCACACCTTCCCGGCTCAGTAAACCAAAGCACTGACTAAGTTAAAGTAGCACAATGTGGAGAGAGGAAAAGAAAATCTCATTTGGTTTTGTTTTTGAATCCTTAGATGTCATCTTATTCCTTCATTTCTATGGCCTTTTGTCTCTGCCAGTTTCCATAGCAACAACAACCGGCAAGCAGTTTGCATCCCTCTCTCCAGCTTGTGCGCAGATAACTCCAAACAGGGTCAGAAACAGCTCTGAGTTGAGGAAGAAGGTAGAAGATGCACATCTATATTTCCGTGTGGATTTGTTGTAAAGGTGCATATATATTTCCGTGCACTGATCTCCCTCAATATTTTTTGGCTGCAAAATTTTTTTTAGAGCTTATCTTTCTTTCTGATTTGGGGGAAGAGAGCAGTGAGTTTTATATTTAGTGAGAAAGCTGAGACCAAAGAGATACATAATTCATACAATATTGGAAAAATAAGAAGGATTAGATGATCTTGCAGAAATAACAGCATACAGTATTCTGTATACACCTGAGAAGGAGAGAAGCTGTTTTCTAAAAGTGTACTAGGCCCATGCAATATTTATAAAATCCGTCAGTGACCCACCAAACGATTAGGTACAGTTTCATGTCAAGGTATGATATTTCTTTTCCTTTCCTTTTACTTTTTACTTTAGTGTTTTTCTGTCGCAATGCTCCTGATGTGTTTTGTGCTTTCCTTAGATGTTTCCTGAAATGAAGACTGTGTTACCAACAGGTGGTGGTATGACCACAATCAGATTCCTCTGAGGAGCGCACAGTATCTCTTGGCATAGGTGACTTTTGTCAAAAATTGAAATAATCACGACTTTACCCCTTTGAAAAACATAAAACCTTCTTTAAATAGAATGTTATAAATACAGCTACATGTGCCAAATTATAATAACAGGATTTATAGATTAAATTTCTATAGCAAACTGAAGAAATGAGTATCTCAGGAGAAATTGGTACCTGTGTTAGTTATCTATTGCTGCTGTAATAAGTAATCACAAATTTAGTGGCTTACAACACAAACTTATTATCTTACAGTTCTGTAGGTCAGAAATCCAAAATGAGTTTCACTGGCCTGAATCCAGCTGTCAGCTGGGCTGTGCTTTCTCGGGAAGCTCTAGGGACAAATCTGTTTCCTTGCCTTTTCCAGTTTCAAGAAACTGTCTGCATTTCTTGGTTCATGTCCCCTTCCTCCATCCTCAAAAGCCAATAGTGAGGCATCTTCAAATCTCTCTTAACTTAATCATATCTTCAAAGTCCCCTTTTCCATGTAAGATAACCTGCTCACAGGTTCCAGGGATTAAGGTGTGGCTATCTTGACGGAGGGGCATTATTCTGTTTACACAGTACCTTTTTCATCAAATCATGCCTAACAATCGTGTTTTCATTTGATCCTGGTTTTACTCCAAGACTCTGACAAAGTGACCTTTCCAACTTGTCCTAAATCCTGCCATACAGACAAATGTCCTGCTCTTTGGCCTCAAGCCAGGTTGACAGCAAATGTTTTGCAGTTTCTACTAACATGAGCCCATTGCCTCCAGGGCAGTCTGTGGTGTGCCTGGTCCTGCCTACGTTCTCCCCCAGCTTAGACAGGTGCTCTCCACTGCCTGTCCCCACACTTACAGCATCGATGACTGGTTTCTGCCCCAAAGGCCACATATCCTTCAAGATGGGGTGAGGATTTGCTTTAATTTTTAGATTTTCTTTCATGAACCACATGAATGTCCTTGTTTTTCTATTCCATTTTATATTTGCACCTTCCACTTTATGAACTCTCTAGTTTTAAAAAATCTCCTTTGCTAATTTTCATCCCTTTTAGCAGATCTTTTGCTGAAGTGTAGTCTTGGTTTTCTGACCCCCTTCTTGGCCTGACTTCTGAAATCTGCACTTACTCCAGTGGCTGGCACAGTTGGTTTCCTGAGCCATCGCTGACTTGCTCCACCTCCTAACTGCTCAGCTCTGCATGCCCCATATGAGCCTACCTGCTGCAGCACACTGCCCATTCTCCGGGCCCTGTCCACTGAGGCCGACCAGAGATGACTGCCCTACCCCTCCTGGCCGTGCGAGCTGTCCACTGCGGAAACGATCCCTCCTCCCCTGCAGACACCATCCTTTGGAAGGCTCATCTTTCCACTTGTCCTCAGGGACAAGAAAGCCAAAGAGATAGAAAGCAGCCCTCAGGGAACATCGCTATAGCCAGCTGCAACCTGGTATGAAGAAACTAGCCCACTTGAGGACTTATAATTTACAATGCACACTACTACATGAGAAGGACTCACAACCTGTCTCACTCTCTCACAAACACACGCATACACATGCACACCTTCTCTCCCCAACACCTGCCATGGAAGTCCCCACATGTTTCTGAAATAACAATTTTCATTTTAATAGGCAGTTCCAGCTTCTAGGTCAGAGGAGCTCCCCATTGCATAATTATTTGTGATGGGCAAGAAATACACCTACAGCAAGCTTTTAAGGTCCTATTTTCTAAAATATAAAATAATGTGACTTTTTATGCAGAGATGTCATCATTGGTCAGCTTGAAGTGGTTTTGACAGCTGTGGGAGGTGGAATTATCAAGTCAGCCCCCATACCCTCTGCATACCCCACCCACCACACCGCTGCATAGGCCAGTGGCTAGCCAGGGGGACAGTTTGGTCATTGCCCTCCCTGCAAATTCATATGCATCCAAGGTCCCAAACTCACTCGCAGTTAAGCCATCCATTGCGGTACTGATGCCTGAAATCACTAAAAAGGGAGTTTTCTTTTTCTTTTGTTCTAAATAAGGTAAGAAAACAGACATCACCCCTGCCTTTCTCCCATCCCATCCAATGTCAAATAGAGGGCAGGCACTCTAGGGTTCCAGGCGTTTTCATTCTTAACTATTTTAATGAGCTATTTCTGGCCAGAATAAGAGTGCTCTCCAGCTTGAACCCCAAAGATTGTTTTTATATGCTTCTTTGATTGACAGGGAAGAAAACAAAGTTGGGAATAAATAAAAGTTGAGAGAATGCTCAATTACATAATTGACTAATCTACAGCATTTCTCCGCTGATTATAATAACTTTTAAACAAAATGGACTTATTAACAAAGGCTTTAACTGCATCATGATCAAAATTCTACTTTCCTTCCCTTTCTTATACCTCTATTGCACTAATTAATTTCTAGCACAGATTTTCAAAAATAACTTTGCTTTAAAAAATATCAAACCATTTTATGCTATCTGCCAGATCTCTTTTGAATATTTTCCACCTTTATTTGTTTGCAGTGGACTAAAAGGCTTTATAAGGCCCCCATGGGCCTCATTGTCAAAATGACAAAGTATGCACTGACCTATGTAGAAAAACATACACAGACACACAGACAGATACAAAAGCATACGCATAAATATCCTGAAAGATGTAGCCAAAAGTGTTGCCAGAACAGAGGCTTCATCACCACTTATTAACTCTTTGACCTTGAGCAAATTACCGAGTATCTCTAGGAATTATGCTTATCATCTATACCATAAGCTTATAATACTGATAAATGAAGCTAGTGATATTTGAATATATCATAGAGTTTTTCTGAGAATTACCTGAGTAAATTGCATGTAAAGCATTTACAATAGCACTTGGCAAGTAAGCCCAATAAGAGTTTCTTGTTGCTGTTTTTAATGGTGATGGTGGTAGTGGCAGTGGTAGTGGGGTGGTGGTGGGGTGGTGGTGGTGATGGTGATGATAGTGGTGGTAGCGATGCTGGTGATGGTGGTGGTGATGCTGGTGGTGGTGGTGATGGTGGGGGTGGTGATGGTGATGATAGTGGTGGTGGTGGTGGTGGTAGCGGTGGTGGTGGTGGTGGTAGCGATGCTGGTGATGGTGGTGGTGATGCTGGTGGTGGTGGTGGTAGTGGTGATGGTGGTGGTGATGAGGTGGTGGTGGTAGTGGTGATGAGGGTGCTGGTAGTGGTGATGGTAGTGGTGGTGGTGATGGTGGGGGTGGTTGTGTTGCTGATGCTAGAAATATTGGTAATGATGATGGTGGTGGTGGTGATGGTGGCGGTGCTAATGCTAGAAATGATGGTGATGATGATGGTGGTGGTGGTGGTGGTGGTGCTGATCCTAGAAATGGTGGTGGTGGTTGTGGTGGTGATGGTAATGGTGATAATGATGATTGTAGTGGTGGTGGCGGTAATGGTGGGATGCTAGAAGTGATGGTAGTAAGGGTTATATAATGTGTAGTTCATTGGACAATAGTGTATGAGCAGTATAACTATACATTTATATAATTATATTATTTTTGAAATATACTGTCCTATTGATATCATCCTTATTATAAAACTAAGATTACTGAGCCAATCCTTGTGTTAGGAACTTTACAACATTGGTTCTACAAATCACAACAGCCCAAACAGGTAGGTGTTACTAGTTTTATTTTACAGATGAAAAATTAGAAACCTACAGTAGTGAAGTGAATGACCAAGGCCATGCAGTGGGCAGTGGCACAACCAGGATTCTGTCATTTAACAAACATTCTCCTCCTGACTGATCTCTGCAAAGCTCAGCACTTCCCACTGCCTGCTCCTACAGTGAAAGAGGCAGGCAGGGATGTAGACAGCTAGAGTTTAACAGATGAGGAAATGGAGGCAGACAGGCAGGAGGCCAGGGAGTTAGGACCAGAATGCAGTTTACATGTGAGTAGGAGTAGGGGAGCCTGGAAGTACAGAGTGGCCAAGTTGGGCGAAAAGAGTGAGGATGAGGAAGAGCAGCAAATAAAGTCGTGTAGCCCAGGATGACCAGGACGGGGCCAGCGAGACTCTTCCAGTTGGTGCGTAACAGCGACTCTCCAAGTCTGCCCGTGGCAAGTGACGATTACTCTTTCTCAGTTGAAAAGACCGTCAAACATTTTAAATTACAATTGTCAGTGGTGAGACGGTGTTTCATCATGTGAAATGATCTAAAGCTGTGAAGCATAAAGCCTTCTTTAAACAGCAAAGTAATGGCTCCCTGCAGAGACCTTGACTTCACGCACAGAGCCCGGCTTCCTTTTCCCAGAGACGCTGGAGGAAAAATTAGCAAGTTTCTCCGGATTTAGGAAAAAAGAACATGGCCTCAGAACTACCTAGGACACACACGCACCATCTCCCCAGTCTTCCCTCTAACATCACCCAAACCTCTCACCTGGAATGCCAACCTGACCCAACAGAGGCAACCACAAATCTCTGCTATGAACACATCTGCGATGCCAACAAGATCCCATCGAATTGCGCTAATGGGGGAGAGGTGAGGCAACGAGAAGTTTAAAGGGGGGAAAAATAGTAATCCCAAACTGTGCACTGTATTGTGACTGTTTTCATGAGCTTCTCTCACCCGTCAGAAGTTACTAATGAGCAGCAAAATTGCCTATTTGTGGGTTCCTTTCTTTTATTCTTCCATAACCACTGAAAGCACAAATGAGCCACAAATCTGCAAAGTGCCAGGCAGCAGAAGGAGAGTTCAGGGGGTCCAGGGACCTGCCTCAGGCTGTGTCAGGTCCCCACAATCAAGCTAAGACCGCCAGTGACAAAAATGAAAAGGAGAAGGGAAGGGGGTAGCCAGGAGCTGCCAGGTACAGGAGTGAAGACTGGGATCAGGGAGAGAGGAGGGTCAGTGGGAGGCATCTCCTGGGCTACCCCAGGGCCTGCTTCTGAATTTATATCGGTCCTGGACCAGCTGTCCCTTTGTTTCTGGTTGCTTCTTCTGTCCTACAGCCCAGCTGCCAGCAGTTTCTAAGTGACGGGACATGCCTGGACTCCAGGTCCCTGCTGCATTCCTCTGCATATGGGCACAACAGGATTTTCTGAAAGTTCCAAGCCCTGGGATAGTCCTTTCTCCATCCCACCCTCTGCTCCAGCCCTGGGAACCTTCTGAGGACAACTAAATCAAGACAAGAAAGGAAAGAGTCATTCATTCTTTCAACAAATATTTATTGAGCACCTACTCTATGCCAGGAAGTGTTCTAAAAACTGAGGATACTGCCATGAGTATCCTCAAGACAGAGAAGAAAACCAGAAACAGGAACCCCCTACAGGAAGCTGGTAGGAAACCCAGGAGTTGGGGGCATTTGGGTGCCCCTCTCAGCTGTTGCCTTGGCCTCCTCCACAGGGTGCCTGTTCAATTGTCCAGAACTAGGACCATGAGGAGAGATCTGGTCAAACCCGGCTTCACTTCCCATCTGTTCTCAAGACCTAACTACTAAAGCAGCGTCATTTCCAGAGCGCCCTCTGGGGGCAGAGCACCAGCACCAAGTGCTGAGGTAGAAGAGAGGAAGAGAGACAGATAGGGACCCTGGTGGCAGGAGAAGAGGGTTGACCTCAGTGCATAGGTCAGGAACTCTTGGAAGAGAAAGCTGAGCTAAGGGTCAGGTAGATTCATCCCTTCTGCCTGTCTCCTAACAGTGCTGCTTGTTCTGTGTGCTGGACCAGACTCTCTTGGTAACCTGACATCAATTTCCCTCCTTATCCAGGACTCCATCCAAGCTGCCCCACCTGAGGGACTGTGCTGTGGCTTGTATCAGAATCATGGAGGCTGCACTAACCAAGTTGTTTATATCATTGTCTGCTATTGATTTGGCAGCCCTGGGAGAAATTGCAGGCACCTCGAGGGAGGCAAAGATAAAGGTGAAACAAAAGATCCTCCAGACTGGTTTCCCCCCCCACTCCTCCTAAGACCTGCCCTGGATTGAGAACCATTTTCCAAATCTTTACCAGCTGCCTGGCAGCTTGCCACAGATCAATAAGTCTTCAGAGTTCCAACTTGCAAAAATATTTACTGTACATAATTTAATAGAACCCTCTCCTGGATAAGGAGCTGACACTTTTAATTACCTGGATCAAGTGCTCTCCTTCTATAGGACACGGCATACACATGGCTCAGAATGCCAGCTATACACATTTCCCAGGCTTTTCAGTCTTGATTTGCAAAGAGGAGGATGAGGGTCTATGGGATGGTGACCTCTACACGGGGCTTTCTTCTCCTACCCCCTTCAATAGATCTTTCCATGTTCAAATACAGACAGCTTTTTCCCCCTGTTCCTAAGGAACTTGGTAGTGTATCTTCTTTGGGACTCTGCCTAGGGTAGCTGGCCCAGGATTCATCTTCTTCAGGTCCCTGCAGATACATGACTGCAAGTGTGTAATTGGAACTTGTTACAGGAAGTCAGGGACCTTGAACGGGGGACCAGCTGAAGCCATGGCAGAAGAACATAAATTGTGAAGATTTCATGGACATTTATTAGTTCCCTAAATTAATACTTTTATAATTTCTTACACCTGTCTTTACTGCAATCTCTGAACATAAATTGTGAAGATTTCATGGACACATCACTTCCCCAATCAATACTCTTGTGATTTCTTATGCCTGTCTTTACTTTAATCTCTTAATCCTGTCATCTTCGTAAGCTGAGGAAGAATGTCACCTCAGGACCCTGTGATGATGATGCTAACTGCACAAATTGTTTAAACAATATGAAATCTGGGCACCTTGAAAAAAGAACAGGATAACAGCGATGTTCAGGGAACAAAGGAGATAACCTTAAAGTCTGGCTGCCTGTGGGCCAGGCAGAACAGACCCATGTTTCTCTTCTTTCAAAAGCAAATAGGAGAAATATCGCTGAGTTCTTTTTCTCACCAAGAACATCCCTGAGACAGAGAATGTGTTCCTAAGGGGAGGCCTCTGAAATGGCTGCTTTGGGAATGTTTGTCTTTTACGGTTGCAGATAAGGGAGGAAATAAGCCCTGGTCTCCTGTAGTGCTCCCAGGCCTATTAGGATGAGGAAATTCTCACCTAATAAATTGTGGTCAGACCGGTTGTCTGCTCTCAAACCCTGTCTCCTGATAAGATGTTATCAATGACAATGCATGCCCGAAACTTCATTAGCAATTTTAATTTCACCCCGGTCCTGTGATCTCACCTTGCCTCCATTTGCCTTGCGATGTTTTATTACCTTGTGAAGCATGTGATCTCTGTGACCCACACCCTATTCATGCACTCCCTCCCCTTTGAAAATCATGAATAAAAACTTGCTGGTTTTGTGACTTCGGGGGCATCACAGAACCTGCCGACACGTGATGTCTCCCCCGGACACCCAGCTTTAAAATTTCTCTTTTTTACCCTTTTCCTTTATTTCTCAGACCAGCCAACACTTAGGGAAAGTAGAAAAGGACCCACGTGAAATATCGGGGGCTGAATTTCACCCAATAGGAACTGACCACAACAGCCATTAATAATAGCTAGCATGTGCTGACTACCTTCTGTGGGACAGACGTAGTACCAGGCTCACAATATACTTCATTTCTAAGCTGCAAAATAAACCTGCATGGAGAAGTTATGATGCCCATTTTTCAGATGAGAAAACAGAGGCCCACATACATTGTGTAACCTACCCAAGGACAGCTACTCATGAATTGCTGAGACAGGACTCGAACACACATAGGTCTGACCAAAACCCTATACTGCATCTCCTGGCCCATCCTGAGCAAGTGCCACACACTTCCAGAGCCCCAGAACTCCATACTGGTTTCTATCCCAGGGTTGTGTGGAGTGAAGATGAACAAATACCAGAGTTTTGGAGATTGGTTTCCTCAACTCTTTCAGCCTCTTCCCCCTGGGTTTGGCTTCTCTTCCAACCCTCCTCCTTCTGTGTTCTTAGAGCAGGGGTTCCCCCTGTTAGGAACTGGGCTCCACAGCAGAAGGTGAGCTGCAGGTGGGCAGGCGAGCGAGCATTACCACCAGAGCTCTATCTCCTGTCAGATCAGCTGCACCATTAGATTCTCATAGGAGCGCAAACCCTATTGTGAACTGCACATGGAAGGGATCTAGGTTGCGTGCTCCTTTAGAAACTCTAACTAATACCTGATGATCTGAGGTGGAACAGTTTCATCCTGAAACCATCTCCACCCTCCACCCCAGTCCATAGAAAAATGGTCTTCCATGAAACCAGTTCCTGATGCCAAAAAGGTTGGGGACTGCTACCTTAGAGGACATCTACTCAGCACCATGGACAGAGTCTGGGTCCAGCCTACATCCATTCTGGTCTGTGCTGCTTCTCCTCCAGCACCCCTCCTGTTCTGTTACAATGGTCAGGAGGCCGTTTTGCAATGCAGGCACTTCTCTCAAATGCTAATTAACTTCCTCTGGTATCTTAACAAAAGCAATCCTGGGCAATCATGTTCTGCATGGCACCTAAAAATTTGTGGGTGTACAATAAATATTCAGCTCCTAACAACAATTCCCACACTTGCTAATGATTGTGTGGGAGCATTTAGTTTCATAGGCAGAAAAGCCAAATAAGAGATTGCTGAAACCAGAAAGGGAATTATTAACTCCTCAAAGTATCTGTGCTTGGCTATGACAAAGGCTGATACTGGGGAAGCGAAGAGGGTAGAAAATGGAAACCTCCATACCTACATGAATTGTGAGTAGTCCCAGACTGGCCAAGGCCTGCCAACTAACACATGATCAAGCTTTATTGATGTTTATGCCTAACGCTGTTTTCAACACCATAGAATCTGAGAGCTGGCTATTTCACTGAGATGTCATTGAGACCTGGAAGAAGTAGATGTTAATTCTGGCCACCCCTAGGGGATGCTGACCTCTAGGAACAAGGAAGGGGCCGAGTAGAGAGGATATAATGATAAACTTGAACATTTCCTCAGAAAGGTGGATTCCAAATGGATGGGCCAACTCTTCAGCTAAGCGCTCTTGGTGTGAGCAAAAGGAGATCCCTGCAACCTACTAAAACTGTGCCATCCAGCAAGTGGGAAATGAACAGCAAAGAACCAAAATATGTCAGTTCCCAAACCAATGAATGAAGCACGGGCTGGTGAGTCTGGAATTTAATTTGCAACACTCACTACAAGTTGGGGAAACACTAAAGAAATCTGACACATTTTGCATATTCCAGGTGAGATGGGCAACAGATACCTTTTTGTGCAGAGAGATAGAGTTGCAGGCAGGAAACAAATTGATCTGCATTTCATGCCTCTATTTTCTGGGCAAACTCAACTGTTTCTTTCCTCCTGTATACACATACTGTTTTTTTGTATAATGTGAAAACAATATCTGGAAGAAATGCTTGAAAACCTTCACAGATATTCACGTGACATTCACATGATGAAGAAGGAGCTAGAGGAATGGACAATGAAGGGAGTTGTGTTCAGAGGAAAAGAAAGTAAAAGCTCATGGAAGAATGGGGTCACGGGTTGCAGAAATTGTGTTGGTTGCTGATTGGTCTGAATGAACAGAATTCGTCAATGGAACATGTTTGTTTTTAGGTGTATTATTATATCTATGAACCATATGACATTAACAGCAGCCAGATGAGAGTAGTGGGCCAATGGAGGCTTATTTTCCTTTTGTTTATAGGTATATTCTAATTTTCTGACAATATAATGTATGTAATTAAAAGAATGAGAGTTTAAAATATTTGGAATGTGAATCTGAATAACTGGCACCGGCATTATATATTAATGAACTAAACTATGCATAAAAGTTTGGAAGAGGGTCTTGATCTTGGGCAGCAACACAAGACAATTCGGAACCATGAGTTGGGTTAGACTGACTTGGAATGACAGATGTGAAGGTCAGAGCTGTGCAGATGGACAGTCACAGCCAGGAGGTCATCTGCTCGCTCACTGAAGGGGTACAGGTAAGTGTCCTGAGAACACAGGGAAAACCAATCCAGAGGAAACAGGCTCGGGAGATAATGTTCCAAAGGGAGACATAGGAGATCCTGAATAAAGACAAATGGGTTAGAACACTGAAATGGGTACAGACACAAAGAGAGTTACAAAGAGACCAGGAAGAAAACCCCAAGGTCTGCCCCTGGCCCTGGAGCCACACAATCTCTGGCCCAAAGCACTCACCCTTTCTGAAGGTTCAGCAGATAGACACCTGCCCTCCATCAGGCTCACTGCATCAGCCGCTGAAACTGTCATCAAATACCAGCAAGTTCCTTTACCCCACTTCCACTTCCAACTACCCCTCCCTATTTCTTTCCTTTCCTTTGCAGCAAGGCTCTTCACAAGAGATATCTGTGGTCAATATATCCAATTTCTTGTCTCCCATTTTTTTCTGAAACCAGTACAATTAGATTTTTGCTTCCTCTACTTCCCCTAAACTCTTCTTATCAAGTTCACCATTGCACTTCACGCTGCTAATTCCAAGGGAAGCTCGATGGTCCTCTTTTTTCTTAACCCACCATTAGCAATTGTCACGTTTCCTCATTTCCTCCCTTCAAAAGGCTTTATCCACACAGCTTCCAAGCATCACACAGCCAGGTTTTCCAACAACTCACAGACCATAGATTTTCCATTTACTTTGCGGCTCCTCCCTGACCACCTTCGCCTCTTAACTTTCAAGTGCCCAGGATTCAGTCCGATACTTCTCTTTTCTACTTACATTTTCTCCGTTGGTGTTACCATCTATTCTATGGCCTTAGAGACCATCTGTATGCCAAAGATTCCCAAATTTATGTCTCCAGTCCCCACCTCACATTGAACTCAAGACTTGTAATCCGCTTGCCTACTTAATACCTCCACTAGAATAGCCAATAGGTATCGCAAATGTCAACACCCAGCACTTTCCCTATAAATCCAACCATTCCTGCTTTCCTCTCAATCTCAGTTGATGGCAATTCCAACTTTCAGCCGCTGAGACCAAAAAAGCCTTGGAGTCATCCTTGACTTTTCTTTCTCTCACACCTAGTCTATGAGCAAAGCCTGTTGGCTCAACTTTCAAATTAAAGGCAAAATTTGACTACCTCTCATGACCTCCACTGCTACCTTCCTGGTCAAAGCCCATTATCCCTCACCTAGATTATTACAATCACTAGTCTCTCTGTTACTGCCCTCTTCTCACCTACAGTGAAACATATATATTCAACACAGAAGCTAGAGTGATCCTGTTAAAAGCACAAGTTGGATCACGTCGTTCTTCTTCTCAAAGCCCCCCAATGGTTTCCCATTGAAGAGTTTCCCTCAAATCCATCAGTTTCTACTGATCTACCTTTCACTTCCATCTTCTCTTCTCCAATTCCATGTCAAGACCACCCATATCCTCCCATATTCCATATTATTCTCCACCCAGCAGGCAGTGTTTTCTCTCTGAGTGAGAAATCTAATCATGTTACCCTCCAATTAAAAGCCCTTCAATATAGACTGGATAAAGAAAATATGCTACATATACACCATGGAATACTTTGCAGCCATAAAAAGGAATGAGATCATGTCCTTTGCAGGAACATGGATGGAGCTGGAAGTCATTATCCTCAGCAAATTAACACCGGAACAGAAAACCAAACACCGTATGTTCTCACTTATAAGTGGGAGCTGAACAATGAGAACACATGGACACAGGGAGGAGAACAATGCACACTGGGGCCTGTTGGGAGTACAGGGGGAGGCAGAGCATCAGGATAAGTTTTAATAGCTAATGCCTGTGGGGCTTAATACCTAGGTGATGGGTTGACAGGTACACCAAACTATCATGGAACACGTTTACCTATGTAACAAATCTGCACATCCTGCATATGTATCCCAGAACTTTATATTAAATTAAATAATTAAAATAAACTTTCAACCAAAAACAGCCCTTCAATAGGATCCTACTGCCCTCAGGGTGAAGTCTAAATTTATCAGGGTTACCATGGCCATCTTCACTGTGCAATGACAGTCCTAGTGTATCTCCTGGCCACAGGCCTTGGTGAGCACATTCAGCTACCATTGATTCTGTGTCTACCATGTTCATTAACCTGTCATTAAAATACTTCCTGATAAGTTCCCCTCTTTGTATGAGTTTCATGTCCCTAGCCAGATTGTTTTTAGCTCTTTATGAGCTGGGATCACATCTCCTATTTTATTTTCTGTCCCTTTATCAGCTTCCTGATAATAGCAGGTCACTTGATACTTGTTTAAGTAATGGTGCAGAACAGACTGTGTAACTTGAGTAAAGGGATGCTGGGTGTTTCTGGAACACAGGTTGATTTTCTTCCCCCAGCACATCTGCAGTGGCTATTATAAAATGTTCTGTAGGATGGTCAATGTGCTAGCCATTCAGTACAACTAGTTTTTCCATTCTTTTGAACAAAAACACCAAGAACAAATGACTTTACCTGAATACGTTGCCATGACAGGAAAGCTTTATCATGTGGAACAGGAATAAAAGGCAACTCTGCTGACCTGATAAGCCTCGGGACAAAAGGATGATGATTTGATACAGTGGTTCAACAGCCTGTATGCTGCTTTCTGTCACCCAGTCATGGGAGGGAATAATGAGAATGGCAACCACGATGGCCAGATAGCCAGAGCTCCAGCTTTCTTCTTTTTGTCTTACACGAGGAGGGCGCCCAGGACGCTGCCCAGACATTTTTACAAATCCACATCCCAGGTAGGGGGTGGGAAGATAGTTTGAGGGGTGGCATTACTCCACTCATTTCATCATGCAATGTTTTAACAAAACTCCACGGTATCTCCTGCCAGATATCTCAGGTTGGAGTGGCTGGAAGGGAGTAACAGTTGTTGTGCCCCTCAGGGAATTTTAGGATTCCAGAATCAATGTCTCAAGTACCCTGCCTCCCGTTCCAAGGCTTCAGGGTTGATTCTAAGAACACGTAAGGGCAATTGATCTAAAGACATTAAAGACTAGGGGGGGGATATGTCAATTTATAAAGAAGGCCAATCAGGAAGGAAGCACAGAATATCAAAATGATCTGAAAGTCACGAGGCCTGATTCTCACCATTAATTTCCTAAGTCACCATGAGCTAGTCACAGAAACTCTCTGAGCCTCATCTGTAGAAAAAGGAGCTGGAAGTATAGCTGATCTTATACTAGCTGTTTTCAAAACCCTTTGCAAGTCAACAAGCCTAAGATTCTTTATAGAAAAGAAAATGAAAGGCACCTTTGGCCTAGGTCATTTAACCTGGGAATGGTAGAGGACACTGGCCAGGCTCCTTGGCCCATGTCAGAGAAGATTTGTGACAACAGCTTCAACCTCTTCTGAGCAGAAGGATATGGCACAGAGTGAAGACAGAGAAGATTACAAACCAGTGTGAGGACTCACAGGGACTCAGATAGTCCTCCCCTTCCATTCCTGGGTTAGACCCAGAGACCCTGAGTGACCCAGTTACACTTTCAGTGGCCCAGCTGTCTCATCTCCTAGGCCAGAGCTCTTCCAACCACATCAAAGTGACTTTTTTAGGCTTGGAACTCCCTCTGAGTCTCTAGCCTCCTCCAGGGGAAAAAGAAAGGATTGGGGGTGGGGAGAAGAAGCTTGTTTATTTCTCTTCCTATCAGCAGATACTGTGTCTTACAGTTCCTTCTCTTATTCCCCCATTTAAAAAGGTATTGGATAGAACATACCACTGTGTGAAGTTTGGACAAAAACTCCAGCTGGCATTCCTCTCCACCACTGCAGTCACAATAACGGTGCCTGTGCCTCCAGAAGAAATGTGATGACCAGAAAGGAAAATAGATACATTCTCCCTCAGGAGCCAACCTTACCCCTACCTTCTCCACTTGGGAAACAGAAATGAGTATGCAAGTGAAGGTCTTGTGATGTACTTATGAATGATACCAGGCCCAGTTAAGATCATTGAAAGATTCACTCCTCCACTTCCCAAGCTGGCTAAATACTTCCAGTGCTAGCCAGTACTCAGGGTCCGTGCCCGGAATGCATGAGGAAGCCAGGCAGAGAGAGCTCAGCTTGGTGCCTCTTCAACATGTTACTGACTTTCACTTAGTGTTCATGCTGAATTACACACACTCTATATGGATGTGGTGCTGGTTTAGAAGTTGTTTTCAACTATAATACTTTAATAGAATACCTTCTATTAAAAACACAACTGTGGCCGGGTGCGGTGGCTCATACCTGTAATCTCAGCACTTTGGGAACCCGAGGCAGGCAGATCACAAGGTCAGGAGTTTGAGGCCAGCCTGGACAACACAGTGAAACCTGATCTCTACTAAAAATACAAAAATTAACCACATGCAGTGGCAGGCACCTGTAGTCCTAGCTACTTGGGAGGCTGAGGCAGGAGAATTGCTTGAACCCAGGACGCGGAAGTTGCAGTAAACTGAGATCGTGCCACTGCACTCCAGCTTGGGCAACAGAGTGAGACTTCATCTCAAAAAAATAATAATAACTCTATACTTTAATGGGCTATCAACTTTTAGGCCCAATTATGTCCATAATTGTAGGATGTATAAACTTCATGAAAACTCTATGACATAAATAGTGTATGTTAAATTATCAAAATTTGACAGACTATATCTTGTATCTCTTATGCCAGTCTCATTTCTATACACCTCATTTCAGCTGCAAATGCATTAAAGACATTGAATAATAAACCACCAGGATCTTCAGTGGTGATAAAATATAATTTAAGATCATTCCCTGAAAGACACTGGGATTCTTATAATGCCCTTCCAGTATGCTGCATTAATAATTAGACATCAGAAAGGAAGGAGTAGTTGGAGGTATGGGGTATTAGATCATTACCAAAATCTGAGACTTTGAATAAAATATATATAGGTTTCTTTAAAAGACAAAATATTAAAGCATGTTGCCTAAAATCTTGATCTCATTGTGAAGCCATACTACATGTGTCATGGAAAACAGAAAATCCCAACTCATCCTTGGATTTCACATGATCTAACTGAAAGAGGACACATTCAAAGGACAAAGTTCAGAGACCTCAAAGAGTTTTGCTTAGGATTCATGGTACTGAACATGCAATTGGTTTGGAAATGACAGGTTTGCAAGTTATAACAAGGACAGTAAGAATCCCTGGGAATACATGTCTTCTGAGGAACATCAGGCTGGCTGTTTGCATTGCCAACATTGTTCTGTATCAGGTCTTTTGGATGTCTCTGGAAAGCACCTGAAATAAGTAGGAGAAACACAGAACACACCCTTTAAAATCATGGGTGCACATGGTGAGGACAGGATGTTCAAAGTATATGAAGCTCATATCCATGTATGTTTCCCTGCCCACCTCCAGCTTTCAGCAGGGAAAGAGAGAGTATCAAAATCGAAAAGCAGATAAGTATTTTCCTTCTTTCTCCTTTTAGCATCCCCTCCATCATCTTCAGCCTGCCTTGTCTGCTCTGTCTTCAAAGCTATGCATTCATTTATGATCTTATAGGCCATCATGAGCTTTATCTAGAAATCAAAGGTTAATGGTTGGGTTATACATTGTCTTAGCCCATTCTGTGTTGCTATAAGAAAATGCCACAGACTGAGTAATTTACAATAAGCAGAAACTTATTGGCTCATGATTCTGGAGGCTGAGAAGTCTAAGATCGAGGCGCCAGCATCTAGTGAGGGCTTTCTTGCTGCATTTCTCATGGCAGAAGGGCAGAGTGAGGGTGAGAAAGAAAAGGAGGCTAAACTCATCCTTTTATAGGGAACCCACAAGAATGACATTAATTCATTCATAAGAATAGAGCCTTCATGACTTAAACATCTCTTAAAAGTCCCACCTCCCAACAGGTCCTCACTGGGGATCAAGTTTCCAACACATAAACTTTCTGGGACACATAGAAATCAAGCATATATCTTGTCCTTCTTATGTCCTAAAAAGGGATTTGAATATGCTTTTACATAGTTGTCAAAATTCATGGAATCTATAACATCAAAAGTGAACCCAAATATAAACCATAGACTTTGAGTGATAATAATGTTCCAATGTAGGCTCATCTATTATAACAAATGTACCACTCTAATGGGGAATGTTGATAGTGAGGGAGGTTGTGCATGTGTGGGAACAAGGAATATATGGGAACCCTCTGTTCCTTCTGCTCAGTTTTGCTGTGAAACTAAAACAGCTCCAGAAAAAGAAGTTTATTAATTTTTTAAAAAACAGATTTGGGCTCTTTCTACACTCTCTGCCCAATATTTAACATTTTCCTCTGGCAAATCTGTCTTTCCCAGTATGGGATTTTTCTGGGCAGAAAACTTCATAAACTCTGTACGTCATGCAAAGAGGCCACCGTCTACCCAATTTAGGAATAGTAAAAGACATTTAAAAGAAAAACATTTTAGTCCAGAGAGCCTGGAGAGAACCAAGAGAATAGCACTCAGGTTGAACAATGGCACAAAAAAAATAGGGCTCAGGGAGATAAACGGAAAGAATGTCATGGTTTGGTCTAGAGTTGCAATGCCCAATATAGTAGTCACCAACAACACATGGCTATTTATATTTAAATGTGAGTTAAATTAAATTAAATTAAATTCAAATGTCAGTTCCTCATCCCACTAACCAAATATCAAGGGCTCAGTAGATACATGTAGCTAGTGGCTACCATATTGGACAACACATATAGAGAAGATTTCCATTGTTGCAGAAGGTGCTATTGGACAGCACAAGTCTAGAACAGGGATCAGCAAACTTTTCTGTAAAGGATTAGCTAGTAAGCATTTCAGGCTTTGTGGGCCAAACTATCTCTGTCATAACTACTCAACACTGCTTTTTTAGTGCAAAAACAGCCATAGACAATATGTAAATGAAGGGGCATCATTGTGTTCCAGTAAAACTGTTTACAAAAACAGGATTTGGTCTGTAGTCCAAGTTTGCCAAGCCTTGGTTTAGAGGAACCATTTTTAATCTATAATAGGAACATTCAACTCCCAGGAGGCCTTAATTACTGTGAGGCATCTACCCAGAGGCACTACAAGCAATCATAGCTTTCGACTAAATAACATGTCCGTCACATACCAGTATCTTTATTTATCAGAATACCTCTATATTATCATGACTGATAAGATACAAATTCATTTCAAATCGCTACTGTTTTCAAAGCAGCATTTGTCATTGTGCATTATTCTCAGAAATGAACCATGAATTTTGTCTCTTTTATTACATTTCTCTAATACAAGTAATGCATGTTTGGTTTAGAAAAATGAGAAGCAAGATAAAAAAGAAAGAAAAAGAGAATTACCTGAGTTTCTACTCAGGAGATTTTTTAACCATTGTTAATATGTAAATAAAACTACATGGTTCCTTTGTTCACTGCTATATTCCTGGTACCTAGAACAGTGGTAAATGCATGGTAGATAATAAATACTCATTGAATTTTAAAATGTCTGAATATTATAAAAATAGGGGTATTCACAACTGTACTTCAGGAATTCTATAAACTTTATGACTGCATTAGCAATGCTGGCTGTATCTGAGAGTTTCTACAGTGACTTACAGTTTTCATTGGATCAGCAAAGGTGTCTATGATCTAAAAAGGTGAAAAAATCCTCAGTTATTCCCAGGGCTAAACCTACAAGGTCTTCACCTTCCTGTCTATTTATGACTGAGCTCTATAGAGAAGCAGACCTTTTTCTCCCAGGGCTGTCTTCCATGACTAACCGAAGTCATCTATCTGGATTCAAACCATCCAGGCGAAAAAGCTGCTTGGCTTGAACATAATTCACTCAGGAGAAATGGAGGAGGGGGCTTCTGGTGGCACTTTTCCAGTCTGAGAACATGGACCAGTGTACAGAAGAAGATCCCCTGTGGCCTTCCCAAGAAGTTCAGGCTTGTTACACCTTCTCTGGGCCCTGTCAGTGTAGCAGGCTTGAGCACGATGCTGATGGGGTCAGACCATAAGCCCAATCCCTATGGGGACCAGGTAAAACAGAGGTGCCCTGCTTGGCACACCTAGAGTCAAGCATCAAGTGCTGGCCTTTGCTCCTGGGGAACAGCGAGAGAATGAGTGTCCTGGGGATACCCTTGCTGTGGGTAGGCAGCTCCTGGGGTGACAGATAAAAGCACATCATCAACAACAAAGAGTTAACACAGAAAAGCAGATGCTTTTATAATCTGGGGGCTTGGGGGGATGACGTGAGATTTATAGCCCCCATTTAGAGTTCTCTCAGGCATTTTGCCCACATCTGCTCCACAAAGATGCACGTCTAGGTTCCTTTTCTCCATCTTTATATTACAGCACAGTCAAATCAATGCCATTAATTGCTAAGTGTAAAGGACTTTCTGATGCCTAATGAAACCTTCAGCAGGCTCCTTAGAAGCAGTTCTATTTATAGATCATACGTTTTCCTGGCCTCCTTCACTTATCACTAAGAGCATGGGGGTAGGAGGCAGGAATTTTTTTGCTTCTGAGAAAAATTATCATCGGCCCCTCACACTTGTTCTCCACCTGGAGTCCTAATCCCAATTGTGACATCCTAATCATTTCCAAGAGCAACCACAATGCTGTCACAAAGAGCGGATTATGATTTCAATTGGAGAATATCGCTAGGAGCTAATCATGGTTCTGGAAACAAAAGGCCCTGTTTTTATGGGAAGGAACATAGTTACAAAGAATCCACAAAGACGGCCAACCAAAAACGTAATCAACGATGAACAGATTTATCTCTAAAACAAATATGTGCACGCGCGCGCACACACACACACACACACACACACACGTAGCAAATGATTCTTGAAAGGGATGATATGCTCTGATTAAAAATATGATGAGGAAATCCCCTAAAATCTAACAGTTGCATTTCTCAAAACTGGGAGCCAACCTGTGCTTTAAATGAGAACAGCTGTAAAGAGAAATTGCTCAAAAGCATGGGATGCTGCATCCCAACGGTCTTTTCAGTCTGAAACTGAGCTCCTGAAGCCCCTCCCAACCCACTGCCCTCACACTGGGAGCACTTATCTCCATCTCTGTTAATGGCAGCTGCATTTTTCAATTGCTCAGGGAAAAAAAAAAAATCCAGATCGTCTCCGGGTCTCCTCTCTTGCTCTCACACTCCACATCCAATCTGTCAGCAAATCTTGTTGGGTCAAAGTACATCCAAAGTCCTATCACTTCTCATCATCTTCCTTACTGTCACTCTCCCCAGGCCGCTCCATTCTGCTACCTGGAATATTCCAGTAGCCTACTGTGTCTCTGTCTCTGAGTTTGCCCTGTCTTCAGGCTATGATCCTATGAAAATACAACTTGCATCATATCAGTCCTCTGATCAAAGCTTCTCAAAGGTTTTCCTTCCAAAACCCAAGGGCCAAAATGATCTGCTTCCTCCCTACGTTTCTTTCATCATCTCCCACTAAGCTCTCTCTCACTCACTCTATCGTACGTTCACTGACCTCCAGGGAGTTTCTTGAATGTACCAGCATCTTGATGCCTCAGGGCCTTTGCACTTGTTGGTTCTTTGCCTGCAATGCTTTGCTTGCCCCCTTGTAATCCCATGGCTAACCTCCTCCTTTCTGTATCCAAAAGTCCCCCTCTCTCTGAGGCCTTCCTGACAATCCTTCTCAAAATCTGCTTCCATCCCCTCTTCAATGCTTCATATTCCTTTCCATGCTTTTTTTTCTTCTTTGCACTTATCACTACCTAACATACTTTATCTTTTATTTATTTATCTTGTTCATTGTCTGTGTCTCATAGTAGAATATAAACTCTACAAGGGCAGGGATTTTTGTCTCTTGTTCATGAAGAACCATTGCTATAGTGCCTAGCCTAGTGTATGACACTCAGTAAATACTTGTTGAATATATGAATGCTAAAATACAGTACCTGGCACTCCAACTATTAATTACAAGTTAATAACAAAATGTAATTGTAAAAAGATTAGAAACCACCTAAATGCCTATAAACAAGAAAATGGTTAGATAATAATACAGCCATAAAGTGATACGCTATGCAGCTCTTAAAATAATGATGTAGAATTTACTCACTAATGTGGAAAGATCACCACACATATTAAGTAAAATAAGAAGGCTGAAAAACAGCAGGTATATCATCCCAGTGTAAAATATTATGAGCTTGAAACATGTATGTATCTCATATGTTTGTTACAAAACTCCATTTGTGTGTGTATGTATTTGTGTAGCAAGATGACAGAGAAGAGAAAAAAGAGGCAAATCGACGAATCGTGGTAGAAGAATCTAAGGAGATTGTTGCTTTCTATATTCCTTCTGTATTGGGTTTCCTACAACAAGCAGCTTTTAAACAGAGTATTTTTAAAGAGGGCTTTCTCTTTAACATTTACCAAGGTTTAGCTACCTGCAGAGAGCCTGACTAAACTTAACATTCCGTAAAAAGCAGCATTCAAACCATTTCAGTTCAACCTTCCAGAAGCTATTTGACAACTGGCACATCAGAATTCCAAAGGGAGATATATCTCCTTCCCTTACAACAAAAGAGCATATAAGGAAATGGTAAAATATAAACAAAAATTTTAAAAATCAGGAGCAGAGAAAGCACGTAATAGCCAGAAGTCTAGCTCACTAATTAATGTTTCGTGAACCCCAACCTCAAAATATAATGGGGCAGGGGGGTTTAGGGGAGAAGAAGGAAAGAGGGGAGGAGTCCTCACAAGAAAGCCTGTGCTTTCCTAGCCACCTGCTCTCATTCCATCCTCAACCTCTCCTTTCCTGGACACTCAACCTCAGTCGAAGGCCATGTTCCAGGCAGGCTGGGGTAACCGGGTTTGTCAATATCCCACGCACCTCTGAGCCTTTGTTCTCGACACGTCCCTGCCTTGAATATCCCGTCCATCTGAACTTGCTAGAGCCTTCTTCTGCCAGGAAACTTTTTGACCCCAGACTCCAATGACTCTGTATTCTGTTTTCTGTTTGTTTGTTTGATTGATTGATTGATTTTTGAAATGGAATCTTGTTCTGTTGCCCAGGCTGGAGTGCAGTGGCACAATCTTGGGTCACTCCAAGCTCCACCTCCTGGGATCAAGGGATTCTCCTGCTTCAGCCTCCCAAGTAGCTAGGACTACAGGCATATGCCACCATGCCCAGCTAATTTTTTTTTTTTTTTTCAGTAGAGACAGGGTTTCACCATTTGTGCCAGGCTGGTCTCAAACTCGTGACCTCAAGCGATCCACTTGCCTCAGCCTCCCAAAGTGCTGGGATTATAGGCGTGAGCCACCAGGCCCTGCCTACTCTGTATTCTTATAACATCTCTAATGGACACTGAAGTTATACTCCTTGGCATTGTGATTTCCCATCATTATTGTTAATGATAACAATAAAGGTAATAGGCTACATTTATTGAGTTTCTACAACCAAGCAGGTGGTAAGGATGAATGATGAATGAGACACGCTGGTCCTGGACCTCAGACCATATCAGATCCCCAGCCAATCTGTAAGCTTCTAACTTGATTTTACTTTCTCATTTCCCAGTACAAAGCAGAGAATGAGGAACTCTACAAAATGTATGCTGGCAATAATGGTGATAAGGACAGGTTGCCTTTGGTCAGTGGGAAATGACTTCTGTATCTGTTTGAATGCAAGCCTCCTCGGTCCTGGAGCATCTTCCTTCATGGTTGCATGTGAGACTCACCCAGAGAGCTTTTTTTTTTAAATGTTGGGTAAGTAGATCAGAAACTCCAGGGCAGGGCCTGGGTATCCATGCTTCTTTAAAAGCTGACTTTAAAAGGTGGTTCCAATGGGCTGCCAAGATTGAGAACCTCTGCTCTGGTCTCAAGGTTTGTCGTATGGCAAGTATGAGGAGTTCCCCTCCTTCTTTGGTGTTCTATTCAGGCCTGGTACTCTTAGCAGAACAGAATTACAAGTAATGGGGCCAGCGTTAAGCTCTTAAAGCCACACTCAAGGAATTGTGGCAGGTAAGAGAGAAAAGGTGAGAATGGGGACATGGCTATAGGCATGAATAGTGACCATTGCCTCCTGACTGCACTCTCTTCCTCAGCTATGGCTTCCTTGAGAAGTCTAGTTTCATTCATTGGGCTCCAGTGACCAGCACAATGTGTGGCATGCATGACACCCAACAAATGTCATCTGAAGTCCCACTGTGCACACAGGTGTTGACATGTTAGGAAAAAGATGCCCATGCCTGTGAGGGGCAAACTGCTTTGAGAAAGGCCATTGGCATCTTGTGGGGGTATGCCCAATTTTACAAGACATTAAATCCCTAAAGCATGGCAGCCACCATACTGATGATCAATTAAACTTCCTTGGTCAATTCTAGAGATCATCAGGGATGTGTGCTTGGTCTTGGCTACCTCCAGAGGCTAAGCCTCACACAGGCTTTAACTGTGTTATTAACTTCTTCATAGAGGGGAGTCACACAAGGAAGAACTGCACTTCCTTAAGAAGTGTGTGCATGGAACAAGATCCCACCAGTGGCCATGAATGGGTTGTATTCTCAATAATAGACTCTTAGAGTAGGCCCAGACAGGAAGCAAACTGAAAAACATCTCATTTTCGGCAAGGTTCCCCCCACCTGAAAGGCCAGTCCTTCTCCAGGCAGTTCACAAGATGGGGTGCTACAGCCTGGAGCTTAAGAGCAGGAGCTGGACTCAGATAACCCAGGTCTGAATCCCACACTACTTATTACCTGTGTGACCTTGAGCAAATTATCTAACCTCTTTATGCCTGCCTCAGTTTCCTTTCTGTGAAATGGGGACATTTATGATAATACCTCTATCATAGGATTTTTTGGGAATTAAATACAAGATAATATCCAAAATACTTAACAAATGGTATGGCACCAATGTGCTGAGTGAATGAATATATAAACGGATGATGACTGAATAAGTAAAGCGCTCAAGGATTAGTTCAGGATGGAAAATGGGCCTGAGCCTCCAGGTGTGAGGGCTTTCCTGAGCTTCAGAAGACAGAAAGAGGAACCAAGGTGAGATAGGCCAGACACTGAGGCTTGCAGAAAGACACAGTCTTTGAACTCACAAGGCTCAGAAATCCTGAGTCACGTTTCTGCTTCCCCAGAGGTCACCTCAGTCACAGCTGCTGGCTCAACTTTTCTAGCTCAAATATGCATGCCTGGTGGAGTTCTCTGACTCATATAATGGCCAATGTGTTATGAACACATACTTTGTGCTGAGCCTCTTAATATAAGTAATCACCACTACATTAGTTTGTTTTCACACTGGTATAAAGAACTGCTTGAAACTGCGTAATTTACGAAGAAAAAAAGGTTTAATTGTCTCTCAGTTCCACATGGCTGCGGAGGCCTCAGGAAATTTACAATCATGGCGGAAGGCAGAGGGGAAGCAAGCCATGTCTTACATGGCAGCAGGAGAGAGCGAGCATGCAGGGGAAACTGTCACTTTTAAGCCATCAGATCTCATGAGAACTCCCTATCGTGAGAACAGCATGGGGGAAACCACCCCCATGATCCAATCACCTCCCACCACGTCCCTCCCTCGACGTGTGGGGATTACAATTTGAGATGAGATTTGGTGAGGACACAGAGCCAAACCATATCATATCAACCACACTGATCCAATGAGTCAGGTTTAGTACATTCCCTTTTACAGACGAAAAACAGAAGCACTGAGATATTAAGAAACTTGCTTAAGGTCACACAGCTAGAAAGTAAAAATGGAGATTCTAAACCAAGCAGTCTTTCTCTAAAGCCTATTTTTCTTGAACCCTGTGATAAGAAGACAAACCAAGCATGGCCAACGTGGTGAAACCCCATCTCTACTAAAAAATACCAAAATTAGCCAGGCATGATGGTGCATGCCTGTAATCCAGCTACTCTGGAGGCTGAGGCAGGAGAATCACTTGAACCTGGGAGGTGGAGGTTGCAGTGAGCTGAGATCATGCCATTGCACTCCACCCTGGGCAATAGAGTGAGACTCCATCTCAAAAAGAAGAAAAGAAAAGAAAAGACATTGGCACAAAGAGGGAGGCTGTTTTTCAGCCATATGCTTCAGAAGTTGGCCTCTATATTACATCTTTCCACCATGAAAAAATGCCTAAACTCCCCCCATGCCTGACAATGGATGTTAAGCAAATGAGTTTAAACTAATAGAGACACCAAAAGGCCAATGAAATAGCTACATGTATTGTAACTGTCAAGCTCATAAGCCTGTTGAAGGCAGGAGGGAACACCTGAGTCTTCTGCCTGTGGGCCCAAACTCAGTGCTACAAATGGCCAGAAGGTTCTGGCCAGGGCTGTGCAGTCTGTCAATGAGGCACTATCTTCCTACAGGAAACCTAATGTAAATCACTGCTCTTTGAGACAGGTCCTTAAAAGCCAATTTATTTCTAGAGTCATTCTCCTATACTCTTGTTCTAAATACAGTGGTCCACTAGGATTGCCAAATCTCTTGATTTTATGCTACTTCTAAGCCTTCTGCTTTGTACTTTGCTTTTTTGGGGATCAGCTAGAATCACATTTTGCAGTTTTTGACAATTCTCTCCAACCATCACAGTCACTATTTTTTTCAATCACTTGAAACTTGGTAAAAATTGTTCATTTTTTTTTGGCAGAAATATCTCATATTCAAGCTTGGATCCAAGGTAAGCATTTCTGGCACATATGGTTAAAAAAAGATCTCTTTAACTGAATTGAGACAACATGGGAAACACACATTCATTTAGCTCTTTTCCAAAAGTTGATTCCTAGCAGTTTAACAATATTCGACAGTATTATTCTTAGCACATGTGATAGAACTGTTGTTGCTCTCTATAAGGTAGCAGATATTGTAAGATCAAAATGAGCTGTGAATCAGACTGACTTAAAGCAGCAAAATTCTAAGTGTCTTGGTACAGGCTTCTGAAGGGGTGGCATAGGTTTAGCTATCAAACAACGGGCAACACAGCACGGAATTGAAGAGAGGACGAATATTTTAGTCTCCAATACATCTTTATTTCTCATTGAGTGACAAATGATATTTACCTTAATGTGAGTGAAAAGTTTTAAAATCAGATAAAACATGTATTCAAAGAAATGAAATCCAAAGAAAAACTTGAATGGTTTTCTGAATCCAAACACGTGGGTTTTTCCCCCCACTAGATTAATTCAAGCCATCTTGGATATGTGAACAACCAAGCTTTGTAGCATTAAAACATCCAATTATTGATTTTGCAGCCCCATTCCCACTCTCAAAATGGGTTCTAAGAAAGAATGGCCAGCCATCATCATACTTTATCTTTACAGGCTCAACATTCAATATACTTGTGTGTCATTTACATAGGGAATGCCATGTTGTAGGCTCAATGATCTGTTACTGAATGGATGAATAGATGGATGGACTGATGGACAGGAGGATGGATGGATGGTCATCCAATAATACCCCAGGCTGTGATTATACTGCAGTCATTACCACAAGATCTGAAAAGAAAGCTTATTCAATAATTGTTTTCATTTAAAATAAATCTGTAATTCCCTCCCCAAACACCCATCTTCTTTTTTTAAGCCAAAATCTAATAAAATAAATTAAAATAAATATTAGGTGGTAGACAAATGCTTCTGGCATTTTACACTTGTGGATATTGGCAAGAATCACATTCTGCAGCTTTTGATACCTCTAGGCAACCATCGCAGTTACAATTTAGTTCCCAATATACATAAAAAAATCTGACACTTTGTCACTAAACCCTTAATTGCTGGCAGAACCAGACAAACTTGAGTCTTATCCCTAGATTCTGGTTAAATGCTCTGTTCTAACTCACTCTGGAGCATATCTTGGAATAAAATAACTCCTAGGACTCAGTTATGGTTCTGGAGTTTCTAATCAGTTTTGTGCTGAAAGCTTGATCAGAGCACATGGAGATTCTTTATCTTGGCATCCTATCACTCTTGGGCAGACATCCTCAGCATTTTGGCCCCAGGACCACAGGTCATCTTGCCATTAAAAGTCCTCCTAGTGTCTCCTGGACACCAGCAGTCTTTCTCCAGGTCTAGTGCTAGTGCCACCTGTTTTAAGTTGTTTACACTAATGAAAGACATAGCCTCAGCCTGCCCTTCTTGCCTCCTCATCAGCTAGAAAAGGTCTGATGCACCTGCAGTCAGGTGGGCATAGCAGAAAGGTAGGATGATAACCACAAAAGGCCTTTCTTCGCCCCAGCATGAAACCCCGTCACTTCTTTTTTTCTGACTCAGAAGAAGGCAACCTCCCACTCTCTTCCTTAAGAAAAAAGTAAAAGTCCCCGCCCTATAGGCATCTCCAGAAACAGCTGTGCTACTAGATGCTGCATTTGAATACAATGGCACTTCCTGCCTTGGCCTTGGCTGCTTTAACAGGAGCTGCTTCTTGCTTCTGTATGCAACACAGTGAAGTTTCAAAACAGATGTAGGATAAACTCACCATCACATGGTCTATGTCTACTAGAGGAAAAAAGGGAAATATTTGGATTGGAAAGTTTGGGTCATCTTCCCTGATATACCTGAGATGAACAATGATATCCAGCACCAAAGCCAGAATTGGGGAACTGTGGCAAATGCCTAACCATCATCCCCATTAACGGAGTGTTTGTACCTGCATGCAAGGTGAGCAGCATCCAAAACTGTAGGAGAGGCAGTTGTGTGTCACAAAAATAAAGTGACACAGAATTGATGAGAACAGCCAGTTTTATAAACATATCAACTTAAGAAATGATTTTTAAGACACAGGAAAATGTCTATCTGCAGGGAGTTAGGAAAAAATAACTTGATGCATAAGCGTTTGCTACTATTTACTCAGTGACATCAAAAACAGACACCTGTCTATGAACTCCATGGAGCGGGAATAGTGCCTGTGTCCTCAGCACTTAGTAGGTACTCAATAGAAACTTGCAAATGTCAGAGGTAAACGTGTGAGAAATGTGTGTGTGTTGTATTTGTGTGTGTGGATGACACACACACACAGCAGTCCAGAGGCAATTTTTCCAGGCTGTCCCACAGTTTGGAAGACTCCCCCTAGGTCACCGCTCTGATTCACTTATAATCATCATAAATCAACTCTCTGACTTAGAATTAGTTTGCCTAGATGCCTTGATACCTTCCACATACAATCATAGGAAATGGATATAAACATATCAATTCCTAAAGTTTGTAAGTTAACTGTGAGTTAATACAATGGAATGCTGCTTTTATAACAAGCATTTATAGGTTTGGTAAATATCAATTTCCCCCTCAGAAAAATGTGAGCAATTAAATCAAGCTTCTGAATTTGCCAAGCGGAGAACTAGGCCCAGCCCCACCAGCCAGCCAATCTCGTCTTTCTTTAACGTCCTTTAATGCAAAGGTCATCAGGGCCAAGTTGTGCCTGAATCTGGTTTAGCAGCTGCTGTGTGCCGTACTGCTACTTCCTTCCCTCTCTGGAGTTCAAACATATGACCACTGGCAAATTCCACCCTGGGCATCACTCTCACAGGCTCATCAAGGAAAATGAGCTGACATGTCTTTAGCAACAAGGATCCTATTAGGAGGCCTCAGCTATCAATCATACATAATCAAGCTCATAAATGATAAACAGCACTATTTTTTGATGAGTAAAATTGTATTTTTACATATTGATGGGAAGTTGGGAGGGAAGAACAGTGTAATAAATAAATTTGTAAAATAGCTATTTGAAATACAGGCTTTCTTGATTAAAATAAGGTAGAAGTCCCAGATAACCTTAAACTTCATTCTGCACTCTATTGCCAAGCAACTCCACATGTCAAGCTCTGTACCAGGTAATTAGCAGGACACAAGAGGTAAGTGCAAGGCTCTTGCCTTCAAGAGCTTGTAATCATGTCAGGGCAATAAAACATGTAAATGAAAAGGGAAAAAAGTCTAAATCCAAAAGATGCAAAAGATACCAGAAAGCATGGGATTAAATTTAAGGTAAGTGCAGAATATCAGTGTTGAGATGAGTATTTATAGAAAATTTCATGAGAAAATAGATCCTAATCTAGACTTTGAAGAAGGGGTAAGATTTGAACATGAGAAGAGGAAAGTGAGAGAGCATTCTAGACAAGGAAACTGGCACAGGCATAGGTGTGGGGTAGGACTACCCTTGGCGTGTTCCGGGTACACAGTGTCACTCAACTTGACTGGAGGTGTGGATTCACATTGGCCTGAATCAGAGTTTTTTAAGGATGGTCCGAAAATGGTAGACTTTAGGCTGCTGACAATGGTAAAGGGTTTGCACAGAGGACCTGGTGGAGGCATGAGGAGATTTCAGATTAATCTGACAGAGGAGCAACGGAAGTTGGTCATAGGCTGGCAGAAAGATCAGTTCACAGGCAAAACGTCAGGTGTAACTAGACTGAGACAGGTGAGGAACATGACACAGACTGGAGGGACATTAAAAAACTATGATGCAGCCCTGGGCAACTGATTGGATACATGCCCAAAAACAGTACCAAGTGGCCATAAACCTTGGCTTTCAAGGTTGAAGAACATCAGGAAGAAGGCTCAGATGTGGATGGAGAAGGATTTGATCAATTTTAGGCAGACTGGGTCTGAAACAATAATACCTGTGATATGATTGTGATACCTGGGTAGAAATGGCCACCAAGCATCTGGTCCATATTCTGCTGGAACTTCTTAAGAGTAGAGCATAGATTGGAAATATCTGAATAGAGCCGATGACTTGGCCATTAGGGTGATTGAGGTCTCAGTGGGAGGACAGTCTGCAATGAAGGACAGATAAGCATCCAGGAAAAGTGGAGAGACACAAGAGCCATTGATGGACAGAGAAGGAGCGGTCGTAAAGGCAGAAGAGAAGCAACATTAGACAGTGACCTATGGTCAGAGGAGCAGCAGCAAGGATTGCTGAACAGGAAAGATGAATGAGGACGCCCAAGAAAAGACACAGGGCCTGAGCCAGTGAGTTCCTCAAAGTGTGTCATCTTGGGAGACTGGTGGGGACGGAAGTTAGACCACAGGGGCCAGAAATAGATGGGAGGAGGAATGAGTATGCGGTGGAAGGAGAGCACTGATATAAGCAACCACATGATTGCTCACATGGCCACAAACATGGCAGTAACTGCAGTGGCACAGCCAGCCAAGAGGTTCATCCCTGCCCCATCAGAAGGAACCTTGTCCTGTCCCCCAAAGAGTATAAACATCCTGCAATCAGATCCTCTCTTTCTTATAAGGCCAGCCCAAAATCTTGCAGAAGAAAAATATTCCGTGGTACCAATGATGTGTGAGAGGCCTGAAACCTGTCCTCCTGAGAGTTGAAGCCATATGGCTGCTCTTTCTTCCCTGCAATACTGATTCCAGTTGGCAGGGGTTAAACGTTCCCAAGAAGGAGAGAGATGAGAGAAGAAATCTCCTGGGTTTCCAAGCAAAGAAGCTACGGCTGTTGCAGCTAAATGAAAGAGATGTCAGGTGGTGGTGATACTCAGCCGAGGCGGAGGCTGAAACGGCTGCGCCACAGGCAGCCAAAAGTTTTTGCTTTGTTTGTTTTCACCTCATTGCTCTCAGATCTCACTGGAATCGTTTAGTGGAAGCTCTCTCTCATTCTTGTCTGCTCCCTATCAGGGACTGGATTTCAATCAGTGATTTTTGCACATGCTGATTTCTTGGTCTCATCAGGGGGGTCCTAACCAAAGTGTGCCTCTGCATTTCTCTGAAATAATGCCCTCCTTCCAAAGACGCACATCAATAATGCACAAAGTGCAAATGCAGGATTTTTTTTTAACATAAAAATATGTCCAGCAGCCTGTGTTTGCCCACGGGAAGCCACAGCTCCATTCTGCTTTCAGACCGTCAACTTGCAGAATGATCTTGTAGCCAAGTCTCTGCAGAGGGCAGCCAAAACACAGAGAAGGAAGCAAAGCGTTTAGCCAAGGGCACACAGCGTTTGTAGCCCAAGCCTCCTTTTGGGCATAGAACTTTCTCTACTAGTTGTGTAAGAATTAATGGCTTTGTTCTAAAGGTTTTCAAAGTTTCCTCAAAAGAAAATGTCTGTGGTCTGTTTCCACAAGTTAGCAGGAGGCACTTGGATTAGAAGCTGAGAATGGCAGTATCCTAGCAGGACTAGGTTTTTTCAAGGAAAGGGAGACAGATCATAAACATGGGAAGAGCAGGAGAGAGCCTGACTTCCAGGGAGAGCCGTGAGGGTGACAGCAAACTGTGAGACAGCCCAAGAGCAGGGAAAGGGGAAGTTCTCTGATCAGCTTAGTGGCTGCCAGAAAGGACATGGTAAGGACATGGACAGAAGGAGTCATGGCAAAGTCTTCTATTACACCCCTTAGCAACTGCACACATTCTTTCCCACTCGGTCAGTACTAGAGTGACACGTGATGCTGTTTCACTTTTTCCAATTTTTAAAACAGTGACTCCAAGCCCTCCAAATAGAGTTTAAAAAAAAAATACTTTCTCACCTTCCAACCTTTGTGTCAGAGGCATTCGAAACAGAGCAACTCCATCTTGAATAGGGGCTGGGTAAAATAAGGCTGAGACCTACTGGGCTGCATTCCCAGACAGTTAGGCATTCTTTGTCTTCTCCCTCAAAGATGTAACTGGCCTAAATTTGGACATCTGTTATTTAAAACTTTAAGGTGCTTATCTTAAAAGAACTGGCCCCATTCTGATCAACTTGTGTCTTTAGTTAATTAAAAACATACAATAAAGAGCCAGTTCTGCTCAAATGAGATGTTTGAGAATTTACTCTTTGAAAGGCTTCCACCTGCTTTAGAAACTGCATTTACCACCCTCCATGGACCACCAGCAGAGGATTTCAGTTCTACTGCTTAGTTGTTGCCCTACATGAGCTGCAGGTGCATCTTCCTGTGAATGCAAATCATTGAAGCAAATTTAGAAACTGTTTTGGAATATGTGACCTTTGGAGACTGACTTTGCGAGTTGAATACTGGGGAGGCTATTTACAGAATCCTTACACTGAAGCGATTCTCAGAAACTCTTGTCTCCCAAAGACCTCTCAGGGCCATTGAAATATCTACGGGTTAGAGCTTTATTTCCCAACTCAAAGAACATTCTTTCTCCCATTTTACCTTTCCTTGGACCTACTCTAGTGCTTTCTCTTTATTAGCCACAGAATAGCTTCATGATTACTCAAGTTTCTAACTGAGATGTGAATCCCTTTCTCTTAACCATACCTTTCTGAAAATAGAGCCCAGAACCACTTTGTTAACGAACCCATTCACTAAGATAGAAAATTCTGGAAGAAGAGCACATTGAATAAGTTGGATTCTGCAGGGGAAGAGGGAAGATGATGTGTTCAGTTCAGACCATGTTGAATCTGAGAGAAGATATCCAACCATTAGGTAGTTGGATATATTCGCTTCACTTTCAGAAGAGAGGTCCAGGTTGAAGATACAAATTAAGGAGTGGAGTCCACAGCATATGGGAGGTAACGGGAAGTGTGAAAATAAGTAAGACAACCCAGGAGGTCTTACACAGCAGAGAAGCCACAGAGCCCCACCTTGAAGTAGGGATGGCAGAGAGTAGAGAAGTCATCTTTTTTTCTTTCAACCTTGGTTTCTGATCATATTTCAATGTGCTAATCAGTACATTCTTTGGGGATGCATCCCTTGAATCTGTCCAGTTGTCACAAGCCTCTCTTCTACATCCTAAATCCCAGTTCCATTTGGGTGCCATTTTCTCTTTTAGTTACATCGCCCTCCCTACTCACTCCATTCAGCCAGCTCACGATGCCTTCAGATGACAGATCAAATTTGGTCCTCACTCTCCCTTAAAATCTTTGCTAAACTGTTTCACCTCGGATAGATGACACACAAATACACACAATGGGTTTTAAGGCTAACTGAACAAAATTGAACCAGAAAAAAATAGTTTTTTTAAAGAAATGTCTAAGCACAAAAACAAATGGTAAAAAATCAGAGAGGAGAATTGGTAGATTTAACCATACAAAATAAAATGGCAAATAACACAAAATCAAATATAAAATTCATGGTACAAGATGAGAAACAAATTTGTAGCCAATATTACAATGAAACTAATAAATTAGTTAGAAAACCAGCAATCTAATTGAAAAATGAGCAAAGCATAATAGCCAGTATAAAAGCACTCATACAAATAGACGATCAAATATGAAAAAATTAACTTTTCTACTAATTAAAAATTAAAACAACAGGCCATTTTTCACTTATTAAATGGGACTTTTCTTAAATTTTAAGTTCCAGGATACATGTGCAGGATGTGCATGTTTGTCACATAGGTAAATGTGTGCCATGGTGGCTTGCTGCACTTAACCCATCACCTAGGTATTAAGCCCCACATGCACTGGCTATTTATCCTGATGCACTCCCTCCCCCCACCGCCCAACAGGCCCGGGTGTGTGTTGTTCCCTTCCCTGTGTCCATGTGTTCTCACTGTTCAGCTCCCACTCACAAGTGAGAGTATGCAGTGTTCGGTTTTCTGTTCCTGTGTTAGTTTGCTGAGGATAATGGCTTTCAGCTTCATCTATGTCCCTGCAAAGGACATGATCTCATTCCTTTTTATGGCTGCATAGTATTCCATGTGTATATGTACCACATTTTCTTTATCTAGTCTATGATTGATGGGCATTTCGGCTGATTCCATGTCTTTGCTGTTGTGAATAGTGGAACATACACATGCATGTGTCTTTAACATAGAATGAACATACACATGCATGTATCTTTAACATAGAATGATTTATATTCCTTTGAGTATATATCCAGTAATGGATTGCTGGGTCAAATGGTATTTCTGGTTCTAGGTCTTTGAGGAATTGCTACACTGCCTTCCACAATGGTTGAACTAATTTACATTCCCAGTAATAGTGTAAAAGCATTATTTGTCCACAGCCTCGCCAGCTCCCGTTGTTTCTTAACTTTTTAATAATCACCATTCTAGGAGGGGAACATCACACACCAGGGCCTGTTGAAGGGTGGGGGATAAGGGGAGGGAGAGCATTAGGACAAACAATGCATGCAGGGCTTAAAACCTAGATGATGGGTTGATAGGTGCAGCAAACCACCATGGCACATGTATACCTATGTAACAAACCTGACCATTCTACACATGTGTCTTGGAATTTAAAGTGAAATAAAAATAATAATAATAGTAATTTCCATTTTGACTGACATGAGATGGTATCTCACTGTGGTTTTGATTTGCATTTCTCTAATGATTAGTGATGACCTTTTTCATGTTTGTTGGCCGCATAAATGTATTCTTTTAACAAGTGTCTATTCACGTCTTTTGCCCACTTTTTAATAGGATTGTTTTTTTCTTGTAAATTTGTTTAAGTTCCTTGTAGATTCTAGATATTAAACCTTTGTCAGATGGATTGCAAAAATTTTCTCCCATTCTGTAGGTTGTCTGTTCACTCTGATGATAGTTTATTTTGCTGTGCAGAAGCTCTTTACTTTGATTAGATCCCATTTGTCAATTTTTGCTTTTGTTGCAATTCCTTTTGACGTTTTTGTCATAAAATCTTTGCCCATGCCTATATCCTGAATGGTATTGCCTAGATTTTCTTCTAGGATTTTTATAGTTTGGGGTTTTACATTTAAGTCTTTAATCCATCTTGAGTTAATTTTTGTATAAGGTGTAAGGAAGGGGTTAAATTGTACATTTTTTAAAGATAACAGCTAAGAGTTTACAGAAATGGGTACTGCATATACTTCTGGTGTTGAGTAACCCAGTAACCCTATTTCTCTAACCCAATCCTAAATGCATGATGCAGACAAGATCTGTGTGCAAATATAGTAAGTGTAGCATTATATATAGTAGTAAAAACTTTCAAGTAATCTATAAGAAATCTATAGGAAGTGACAAGACATGGATAGGTAATTTGTGGAAGAATAACAAATAATCAGTAAACTTTTTTAGTTTATCATCAAGTCATGAGAGAAGATAAAATTAATATCTATCCCTAATCTATCACATTGGAAAATATTTAAGCACACATAATCATATTAAGAATGTCTACATAGTAGGTATAATAAAAAGACCAGAAGAATATTCACCAAAATGCTAGCAACAGTTATTTTTGGGTACTGAGATTAACAGCGATTTTTATTTTCTCCCTATTGCTTATCTATAGTTTCCAAATTTCTACAATGAACATGTATTACTTTTGTAATGAGAGAGATGTATTATGTTTTCAACAATATATTGGTGAGAATGGAAAATTCACATGCTATTGAAAGAGCAAAAGGCAGAACACGAGACAATATACAAAGCAATTTGATACCACTTAGGTATATCTGCATTATGTACAGAAAAATAATGAAAAGAGATCCACCATACAAAGCTTTGAGTGGATATCTCTTGGTTGTGGAGATACAGGTGATTTTTATTTTCTTCTTTAATTTTTTCTACACTTTTTCAAGTTATTTTATAATGTAAATATATTATTGTTGCAATCATAAAAAATAAAATGTGTTTGTGAAAGTGCTTTACTCTTCCTGACAACAAAATAAAGCCTCTTCGAGGTCAAACTGAAGCGCTGGGCTCCTTTCCTCTAAAAAATTCAATTAATTCACTTTCTGGGTCCTCCCCTGGAGCACTCAGTAATCAGCATGGCTTTATACCATGTTTGTTTGACTTCCGTGCTTTTGGATCAGTCTGTAATGTCAAATTGGGAAACACAAATATGACAAAGGTGGCCAATTACAACAAAGGCTGGGGATTCAGGAGCCAGGGTCCTGGCCCCTCCCTGCCCAGTTCATGGTCCAGCATTGGGCAGGTTGCACAGCCTCTTTGGAACTCAGTTTTGTCATCTTTAAAATAGAAGTTTGGGCCGGATGCATGGTTTTCATGCTGTGTTCTTTGGGGAGCTGCTCTAGGGTGATAGGAGACTAACTGGTGTGGGATTTGAGGCCCTGAACCCCACTCTCAACCAAAGCAGCTCCATATGTATCTGTTTTATATTGAGGTTCTAATAAAAATGTGTTGAGGCCGGGCACAGTGGCTCTTCCCTGTAATCCCAGCACTTTGGGAGGCTAAGGTGGGAAGATCTTTTGAGTCCAAGAGTTTGAGGATGCAGTGAGGTATGCTTGCACCACTGCACTCCAGACTGGGGAATAGAGTGAGACCCTGTCTCTAAAAAAAATACAGACACACAAATAGTTCTGCTTTTAAAAAAATGTTGAAACTCTAAGTGAAAAATGTACAACACATTTCCAATTTTTCCCCCAGAGTTTCCCGCCTCACCTGTCAGCAGACTGGTTCTATCTCATCTGACCATCTGAGTTACAAGTCTGATGACTCAGAATTATTTCTTTCAGCTGGAGTTCCACTTCATAGTAGGCAGACGGTAAGAGTTTGGGTCTTAGAACCAGATAATCTGAGTCTTGTTTCTGCCCCTGACATTTATTTGATGTGTGACTTGAGACAAGTTATTTATCCCTCTGCCCCCGGTTTCTTCATCTTCAAATGCAGATACAAATCAAGTCTCTATCACAAAATGTTATAGACACAGTAAGACACAATAAGGGAAAAGTGCTTTATACACAACATCTGCTCTGCAAAGTTAAGTTATTCACAGTAAAGGTAATCACAAGCCCTACACTTGTATTCATTCATTCAAAGACAATCACTAATCACCCACTAAATGTTGGTTCCATATTTCCATCAATGCAACCAAAGTTCAAGACCCTGCTTGGCTTACATTCAACATGTCGATTAAGTGAGTCATGTAGACAAAGCACTTAGCCCGGTGCCTAAAATAGAGGAAGTTAGCTTCCCCTAACACCAACACGTACTGAACATGGGTTAGTTTCCTAGAAAATAAAGAAAAGATTGAAAGATTGAAAGCAAGTGTTTTCTTCCTATTTAGCCCATTTTTCAGGAAGGCTAATCTGTGTCCTTATGGGGAGAGTCAGGGAGAACGGGGAGTGCCACTCAATCACACCCATTAGCGCAGAGGTCCTGTGACTCCACAGTGCCTCCGAAATGCCGGATTCTGGTATATATGTGCTCCGGCAGGGTTTGACAGGAGCCTCCTGTTGGCCTGAGGGTGGGGGCTCCCAGAAAGGAGCCCTACTGAGGAGGAAAGCATGTAGGGGACCCAGCAAATGAGTGGCAGCCACTGCCAGGATCCCCGGCCAGTGCCATCCCCTGGGGTACCGGGCCACAGGGGTGGACTAGCACCCTTCACAGATTGCTAAAATATACCCTTATGGAAATTATCTGTTACAAAAGTGATAGTTAATGCCTGCTAAATTAATCTATTTTCCATTTTTTAAAACAGAAATATTGCCCACTTTAAATGGAAAAAAATCTGATTTCAATAGTCAGGCTAAACTTGGCTACAGTGCAAGCATTATTGTTCAGAACAAAGTGATATAAAAATGGTACCAACATCCCCAATTTCTATGATTTAGCCAATCAATCAATATCATCTGAAAGGAAAAATATGTACATTATATATGCTCAACATGGTGTGAAGGGCTACTGAGTCAGAAAAGCAAAATAGAATAAGACCTCTGTCCTCAAGAAAACCCCAATCCATTTGGGAGACAAAGCCAATACCCAATAAAAAATAAAGACATTCCCATTATATATGGTAATATAATTAGGTACTAAATTGTGTGGGACAGACCACATAGTCTGCAGAAGTTTGGGAAAGTGGAAGTGGCATTTGCATGGAATGAAGAAGTCAAGGAAGGCTTCCTAGAAGAGATGGGAGTTTATCTGTGGCTTGAAGGCCAAGCAGTGTGACGTAGGTATAAGTGTGGTTTACTTTGGGAAGACCAGGACTGGGAGTCACTGTGGTTTTTTAAACAGAGGGATTCCACAAAGAGAATAGAATATAACAAAGATGAGGCTTTTAGAAGAAGGCAAGGTGGACTGGAACAGCCTGAATTAAGGAGACCAGAGAGACCAGAAAAAAAACAAAAACAAAACCAAAAACAGACTCTTAGAACCATGGAGACCCATGTATTTTTGCCTCTAACCTCTTCCTACTTGAAGCTGCTCATATTAATAAACCTACAAGAATGACTTATACTAATAATGTTTGATTTTTCAAAGCTAATTAGGCATAACACAAGAAAGCCATACTCAGAAAGGGACACCTTTTCTAGATACAGAATTTCCTTCCTGTGACTCATGGCGTGAACCTGTGCCTTCAGATCCCACGTGTGTTATTAACACAGCCACAAAAACGCATCCCTTCTCTCCTTCCCCTCCAGCAAAGGGCATCCCTCCATGACGGCCCCTCCCATGTGCTTCTTTTAAAGAGCACAGACAATTACTGAATACTGATGAGTAGGTGAAAGAGGATTTTGCCTCTCACTTGCACTTGGCATCTTCATTCTTTCTGATTTGATTGGGTTTATCTAGCCTTTTAGCTGCAAGGGACTAGGCTATATGAATGACATTAACGGCAGCCAAGGAATCTGGAATGTGAATTCAATCCTATTAACTTCAGCTCAGTTGACCAAATGTATCTAGCACCTACTATGTATACAGCACGTGCCAGAGGCTACGTGGTATACAGATCTAGAGGAGACGGTCCACGTCCTTGAGAGTCTTTCAAGAGACCAGACAAAATAACCCAAGTACATACATGGCTACGACACCTGGCAGAAAATGGGGAGTGCAATGGGAGAGAAGCAGAAACATAAAGAGCACATTTAGTGGAAATTAGATGACCAGCATTGCGGAAAACAGCAAGAGGACAGGTCACCCATGATAATCTTGAGAAAGCGTTAAAATTTAGACCTGGAGCGGTATAGAGGGAGTATTGACAGGAGTAACAGTAGGAGAAAAGGTGCATAAGAAAAGCACAGGGCCAGCCGGGCACAGTGGCTCATGCCTGTAATCCCAGCACTTTGGGAGGCCAAGGTGGGCGGATCACTTGAGGTCAGCAGTTCGAGACCACCCTGGACAACATGGTGAAACCCCCATCTGTACTAAAAATACAAAAATTAACTGGGCGTGGTGACACTTGCCTATAATCCCAGCTACTTGGGAGGCTGAGGCAGGAGAATTCCTTGAACTCTGGAGGCGGAGGTTGTAGTGAGCCAAAACTATACCACTGTACTCCAGCCTGGGCGACAGAGTAAGACTCCATCTCAAAAAAAAAAAAAAGAAAAAAAGAAAAGTGCAGGGCCTAATCTGCAATAGCAGGTGGTGCATTGACTACAAGAACAGTGCCAACTCATTGGGTGGGTATGAGAATTAAATGAGTTAATATATACATAGCACTTAGAACAGTTCTCAGCCCCCAGAATGTGTTCCATGAGCATTGGCTACTACCTTTATTATGGCTGTTGCTTTACTACTATTACTAGGGTTATAATCATGGCTCTTACTGCTCCTTCTCTTTTGGGGTAGTGAAGTGATGGTAGAACCTGAGGCTGGAATGGTGATTGAGGATCATAGTTTGGAAAGCCCAATATGTCATAGACCATAAAACATTTTTGACACAGCTTGCGTGGTCTGGGTTTTACCTGGGGAACATTAATCTGGCAATAGCATAGGACAGCATGGGGTGGAAATAGATTGAAGATAGAGACACCAGAAAAGTTATTCTGCTTGTCTGTTGAAAAAGTTCAGAAGAGTCAGGACTGGGAGATGCAAGGGGTGTGAGAAGCACTTGCCCCGTCATGGGTGTGTAGTAGAGAGATTGTGAATGAATAAAAGGAAAAGATAGATGCTAGTGGCATTGCAAACACAGAAATCACAGGACTTGCAACAAGTTAGATATGGAAAATAAGCGAAGAAGATGCCGAAGAGAACTGGACTAGGAGGTGGCTAGAGAATTGTGCCGCAGAGTGGTCAGATGGGGGGAAGTGCTAGAGTGGGGAGGAAGGGGAGATAAGGTGATGAAGAGCATGCTAAATCAAGATGCTGGAGCAACCCCAAAGACAACTGTGTACCAGGGAGTTGGGCAGCAGGCCTGAAGCCTGGAGAGGCTAGGGCTGGTGACGTAGAACTAAGAACCACTCAGATGATGGTGGTCACGGCAGTGGCCATGGTGGTAGAAGCAAAGCAGTGGATGAGAGCCCTGGAGAAGAGAGTGTGCAAGAGAAAAGAAGGCAGCTCAGGATAGACCTTGCTTTTGAAAGGTCCACATGTGCTGGGCAGAAGGTGGGAAGAGGGCGGGGTGGCAGGCAGTACACAGAGGCAATGGAGTAAATTCACTCCTTTGTCTCAAAAGAGTACAGAACCCATTTAGAAGAACGGATTTCTGCCATCCTGTGACCACTCTGCCCACCCCCTTCCCCAGACATCCAATCCTACATTCTCCTCTACCTCCGTCTTTAATCGCCAGTACCTCACAGAGCATGTAAGATCTTTCAGGTGGGAAGATAAAAAGGAGAAATACGTAGTGCTTTTAGAAAATCGAACCAATTAACAACCACATACTGTAGCTGCCTGGTCTTCTGGATTAAAGGCAGCTTCCTTCATCAGCCCTAGATATTTAGCTCTTGCAATGAGCATCAGCCCCTGAGTGGCTATAAGACTGCTGAAAGAATCTGGAAATTTGCATCCAAAAACCTGATTGATTGCAGTCTGGTTTCTACTATTTGCTGGCTGCGTGGTCTGAGACAAGTCACTGAACCTCTCACTTCTTTCATCTTTAAAACGGAGACAATAGCACCCATACCTCATAGAGTTATTGTAAGTATTACATAGAGCAATACATTGCATGCACTTTGCATAGTGCCTGACCATAATAAATAGTAGCATTTGTCTATTATTAATATTAAAGGAGACCTTGACCATAAATAGTCTTTGCTCCTTGTTCCCCTGCTTTGGGAAGAACATCGCATTTTCTCACCCCCCAAAACGTTCAATGTGTTTGCCTCCATCAGGTGTTGGGGATTGGTGGAGGCATAAAGTAGGAATCATTGATCCTAAAGCTCTCACTCCACCAAAACCTGGTTGCACATGTTGTACAACCTGCGAAATAACAGCAAGAGCAGCCTGAGGCCTCATCTCTCAATGAACAAGCCCCGCTCACAGCTGAGCATGGCGCTTTTCTCATAAGCACGTAGCTCATCAGGTATGGGGAGGCCATCTTGGAGGGTGAGCCCTGTCTGGGCAGCAGGACTCTGGCTGTCAATGTGAAGCCAGCTCCTGCAGCAGGCATTTCTCAGGGATAGAATTTAGATGGGTTCTGAATATCCCCTTCATTGAAGTATAATTGTTTGATTCTTACCCAAGACAACAATTCATGGAAGACGCTGCAAACATGGTATCTGGCCTTGTACCTTCTGGAGGCTGCAAGAATCCTGCTAACATAGGCGATAATTCCAGCTAGACACATTTCCAATCCCACAGAAAAGCTACAAGGTCACATGATTGAAGAGGAGGAAGTGCAGCAATGGGCAAAGACAGGCTAACATCCCCACAACGATGCACACATCCAAAGAGCCGCCTGGCGCCTGGCAGGAAGGAATGGCACTGAATAAAGATGTGATACCTCAAGGAAGAACCTAGTTGCAAATTGGTTAGCCATTTAAATGACCAAATTACCGAAGACATAATTAGGACAACATTTCTCCCCCTGGAACTCCTATATGTGAATTAATGAACCCTTCTCAGCAAGCCAAGCTAGCAGCAATAGCATTTTCTTTGCCTCAGATCGTTTAAATCATTAATCCCCTTTCCAAGCTGGCATTTGAGTTTGCATCTTCTGTGCCCGGAGGTCAAGTCTCTATCAGGCTTCCTTTTGCTGTCTGGCATGCAGTAATGCTGGGCATCTGTCAGGACAGAGAGAATCTTTTCTAGTTCTGTGTACACAGTGTTCCCAAGGAGGTAGTTAACACTCATGGAAAGAGCACTGGACTGGGACAGTAGACAAGTTTTGTTGGCACCTTGCAGCCTGCCAAGACTTTTTTTTCTATTGTGGTAAAATAGACATAACAGCAAATTTGCCATCTTAACCATGTTTTTAGGTGTACAGTTCAGTAGCATTGAGTACATTCACTTTGTTGTGAAACTATCACTGCCATACATCTCCAGAACTTTTTCATCTTCCCAAACTGAAACTCTATACCCATTAAACTCCCCATTCTCTCTTTCCCCCAGCCGTTGGCAACTATCATTCTACTTTCTGTCTTTATGAATTTGACTACTTACATAAGTGATTACTCAAAGTCAATTTGACTACTCATATAACTATGCATACTCATATAAGTGGACTACTCATATAATTGGGATCATACAATATTTGTCCTTTTGTGACAAATTTATGTCACTTAGCATCGTGTCCTCAAGGTTCATCCATGTTGGAACATGCATCATCATTTCCTTCCTCTTTAAGATGAATAATGGTCCATCGTGTGGATATACCACATTGTTTTATCCATTCATCTGAATCTTTGCATTTTAAAATTAAAGACTAGTAGTTATAAAACCTTGTTTTCATTATGATAACATAGACATAGCACCTCACCATTTTCAGTGTACAGTTCAGTGGCATTAAGTACATTTGCCATCACCATCAGCCATCTCCAGAAATGTTTTGTCTCCCCAAACTGAAACTCCATACCCATTAAACATTAACTCCCCACTCCTCCTTCCCCCAACCCCTGGCAACCACACCTGCCAATACTTTTTACTGTACCCAGCCTCAACTTCTTCATCTGAAAAATGGATGCTGTCATCACAGCCTCAAACCCAGGAGTTGTTTGGGTGCTCACTGCGTCATTTCCATTCAGCTCAGGACTCTCTTTTCTGTGGGGTGAGGGCCCCCCTGGGGCTCCCTTGAGTTCTTTCTGCACTGGTGCTCACAAGCAGTCTGTTGGTGGCTGCTGGATTTGGAGGACGTCTGGGAACACGCACAGGTCCCACACACCACAGGAAAAGAGGCCAACACTTCCCACATGGCAAGGAGTGGGGTTGTTCCTGACCTTCACACACACCTACGAAACACTGCTCTTGGAATAATTAAACACACTGAGCTTGAGATTGGAAAACCAGGAACAACAGGAATGATCTAAATTTAAGTCCCCAATTGGCTTTCTTTCCATCACAATCTTTCTGCACCTGAACAAAAAGAGAACGTGTTGCTGGTTTTGATTACTCATTATCTCCTACAGGAGAAAAAAAATTTACAAATATCACCCACCCAACAGTAGAACATAAATACGTGAAACTACCTCTCCTTAAAGAGAAGAAAAATAAGTCACTATTCAAATTAAGAATCTCACTTTTGGCAAAAGAGCCAGTTTCAACTTTATATATTGTGCATGTTTATTAAAGTTTAACAAAGAAGAGAAATTTCATGTAATTAGTCACCAGAGAATACCCACACAAGCCCATAAATGTAACAGAAGCATATTGACAGTGGCATAAAAGGCAACCCTAATTAAATCTCAATTTCCTCCAAATACTGCCAGGTCTTTCAGGTATAAGCTCACTTACTGAGTGATGGAGCGCTCTCTCTAATGTGCCCACATTTCAGAACGGGTACTGTGGTACTTGGAAGGATCTGGAACAAAGCCTTTTGAGTAGAGGTAAGTGTTCCTCTGCAGTTGGGATGTATCTTGCACCACCCAGGAAAGTGGACTGGAAGCCAAAGAGAGATGTGGGGGAAGGGGACTTATTCAGGAGAGGCAGACAGGGCCAGCTGGGGAATTTTCTAGAAACATAGAAATGTAATACAAAACTAAGAATTGTGGGTTGGAAAGAAAATAAAATTAAGAAGGGTAAACAGAGATGGACATAGAAAGAGGAAAGAGGGAAGGATGGAAATGGGGTCTGGCAACAGGAAGATGTGGTGGGGTGGGTGTGCTGGGAGAAAAGCTGGAAGGGACAGGACACTGGGATTCTGTGCTATCCTGTGTAGGTCAACAACCTTGATAAATGTTGGAAATAAAAGCTTTCCCCCACCTCTCCGGGATGTTACTTAGCTACACATCGAAATCGGCCACAAATGGTGAGAGATGGGAGGATCCAAGAAACTAGGAAGTGGAAAGAGAAGAAGCAGAAGAAGGGATCCAAGCTCGTGGAGAGGAGGAACAAAAGTTCTCACTCTCCTCCACTGTTTCACCACACAGAGGTGTGGACTGGGACAGGAAGGCGCCCGAACTCTTGTTCTAGTGGCCACGTCCTCCCTCACTTTCTCATTCATCTCTCCCACACTGAGAGCTCATCAAGTAAAACAGCCTTTCTTCCTGAGGACTACCATTGCTTGATCACAGATACATGAGTCCCGGGACGACATGTCCTACAAGCAGCTGAACAGAAGCTAATGGGGCCAGTTGCCCTCCCACTGGATTCGATGCCTGCCAGTGGGGCAGGCAATGGTGGCAACAGACACTGAGGTCATGGGATTGACCAACAAGACAAAGTGTATCCTAGAGGGAGCAGCCACCACTTGGCTCCTCCTGATGGCTCCATGAACAAATGTGGATTGTAATTTTTGTGTGAAATATATTCAATGTTGACATTGAATTAAAATATAAACAAGAGGAGCCAGTTGTGGTGGCTCACACCTGTAATCCCAGTCCTTTGAGAGGCTAAGGTGGGAGGATCACTTGAGGCCAGGAGTTCAAGACCAACCTGGACAACATAGCAAGACCCCATCTTTACAAGAAATTAAAAATTAGCCAGATATGGTGACACACGTCTGTAGTCCCAGCTACTCAGGAGGCTAAGGTGGGAAGATCACTTGAGCCAGCGGTTCAAGGCTCCAATGAGCTGAGATCGCGCCACTGCACTATACCCTGGGTGACAGAGCAAGACCCTGTTTCCAAAATTAAACAAACAAAAGAAGTTACTCCATGGACCTCACAGAAGTGATTTCCAGAATTCCAGATTTTCTGGCCTATAAGTATGTGGCCAGGAAGAAGGGACAGAAGAGAAGATACCTTCATTTTCTCTCCTGTACTCCCAGTAGAAATTCTGCAGAGAACCAAAGGGAAAGATCCCATGGGGTTTTCCTATCCTGCTTAGAGAAGGGTGTTAAAGAACCTCCAGGATAAAGAACCTAGGAAGCTAAGCAGGAAGGAGGCAGGCCTGGCCAAGGGAGGCCTGGAGAAGGGAGGCCCTGAGGATCCCTGAGGGAAGCCTATGGATCTGGAAAGTGGTGCTTCCGCTCTGCCTCAGGAGGGGTTTTGCGTGCAAAGAGTGACATTCTGGGAACCTGCTCATGGAATGGAAAACGCAAAAGACTACGTCATGAATGTAAGCAAAACCCCCTCTCTAATAAAAATACAAAAATGAGCCGAGTGTGGTGGCGCACGCCTGTAATCCCGGCTACTCAGGAGGCTGAGGCAGGAGAATCGCTTGCACCTAGGAGGCAGAGGTTGCAGTGAGCCGAGATCGCGCCACTGCACTCCAGCCTGGGCAACAGAGTGAGACTCCACCTCAAAAAAAAAAAAAAAGAAAAAGAAAAAAGAAACTGGCTTGCTTTCTAAGAAGAAAGAGGCAGAGGATAAGCCCCCTTCTCTGAAACACCATTCTAGCCCCACCACCGCCACCACTACTGGGCAGCTCTCCTTTTCCCCAAAATAGATCTTTTCCAGTGACATCTCTCTCTCACCCACCCCTCCCAGAAATAGCCTTCTACTCCATCTCCTACAGACAAAATCACACATGTTCCTACCAAACTCAGGTGTGCATACAAGCAAAATAGGGCTGGGAGAAGGCTAGAGTAGGGGTCAAAGTCCTGGCTTGTAAATGAGGTGATCTCTCCATATCTTTCTCAACTTCAATCTCTAACTGACCTTCTTTACAAAAAAACAAAATGAAGTTTTTGAAATTGGAATGTGGGATTGCATATCTGCAAATGTGTCCAAGTGCATATAAGGAATTGGTCCTCTTTTCACCGTATTTACTTGTTTACCAGATTCCTTCCCTCCAAGAGGTACTAGAAAATTTAAAGTTTTCCAATCACCCTGGACATCCTTGAGAGAGTACTGACCAGTCCAGGCCAATCTCTACTCTGATCTCCATACATACCATATTAGTGAGATGAGAACTATCGGAGGCTCATGAATTTAAATTCAAGAAGCTTAAAAATAAGCCCCTGAAGAATTCTACCCAAAGTTGGTCTTTACAAGTTGTGACCCCAGATCTCACTCCACTGCCAGCTACTCTATTGGAGTTCACATTAAAGATAATTAGACCCAGCTCTGGTTTTAAAGATAGAGGGGAAGAGGGAGTAGGACGGGAGTATGTTTTAGTAAGTACCAGAAAGAGATTCCTTGTCCTATTGACATTGCTCCCACAACACTGCTTGGGCTCCTGAAAGTCCATTGTTACCCATTCATTCCTTTATTTAACTTCTACTTTAAAGAAAGAGTCTAGAGTTGGACAATCTTGCCTCTATATTAGCAATTATATCATCTCAGGTCACAGGCACTACCCCATAGAGTTGTTGTAAGCGAAAGACACATCAGTACATACAACACAAAGGCTTGGTCATGTTACTGCTATTATAATAATATCAATTATGATTATTTCTTTTAACCCAGTAAATCTCAACTTCCCTAGGGATGCACCATGATGTACAAGCAAACGGTGAGAAAACAAATAGCACTAAGAACCACCATCGTAGGCTTTCTCCCTCCAGAACAAGCTCGAAGCACACAAGTTGCCACTGTAATATGAATATGTTAACTAATTAAGCAACTTTCTTCCATGGCTGCAGAGACCCTGTAGCCTGCAAAGGCTGTTTGGGTGAGATGAGGAAGATCTTCTTAAAAGAAGAAAAGAAAAGAGGAGGTGGGAGACGGTACAGAGAAAACACGCCTAAACAGACTTAAAAGTCCACCAGATTGCACTAGAGTGATGCAAGATGTCACCACTGGGGGAAACTGAGTGAAGGGTATATGGGATCTCTCTGTGCTTTTTCTTACAACTGCATGTGAATCTAAAATTATCTTAAAATAAGAAGTTTTTAAAAGAAGTCTGCCAGAAGCCTAGGTCTCTAAGACGCAATTAAAATAAATCTGTGTGCCCTCGGACAGCTGGCTGTCTTAGGATATTTGCTTTAGACCAGGGCTTTCTGCAAGCAGGCACTGTTGCCTTTTCATCTCTGCATCCTCAGCCTAGCATGGTGCCTGGCCCACCATAGACTCTTAAGAAATGTTAAATCTCCGCACAAATGCTCTTTCCCAAACCCCCTCCCCCTGAAAACCAGTTGAAAGTACTGCTTACATGGTGGCTCACACCTGTAATACCAGCGCTTTGGGAGGCCGAGGCAGGCAGATCACTTGGGTCAGGAGTTTGAGACCAGTCTGGCCAACACGGTAAAACCCCGTCTCTGCTAAAAATACAAAAATTAGACGGGCATGGTGGTGCGCACCTATAATCCCAGCTGCTCGGGAGGCTGAGGCAGGAGAATTGCTTGGACCTGGGAGGCAGAGGCTGCAGTGAGCTGAGATTGCACCACTGCACTCCAGCCTGGGCAGCAGAGTGCGACCCTGTCCAAAAGAAATTTAAAAGAAAAACAATACTGCTTCTCCTTTGGCTGCAGTGCAAACATTTAGGGTTTTGTTGCATTTAAATGTTTTCTACGTCTTTGGAAACCTCGACTAGAAGAGACATGTGTGCGCTGCTGTCAGTTATAGACACCAAGCCAGGAAAGGTTAACACAGATGCAAACCAGGCACCATTAGCATCGGGAGGTTAATGGGAACAGGGCTGGGGCTGGGCTGTCTTCAGATTTCTGGAAATGTGGGGACAAAGGTTCACATCTCTTCCGTGCTGGTATTCCCTCTCTGCTCTTCCACCTGCCTCCAGGTTGGCAGCCAAAATACACGCTCTAATTTCATTCCCTGTTCTTGCCCATGTGCTTTGTGAATTGCCTCTCTTGACACAAGATAAAGTGAATGAGCAGAGGAATTCGCCCCCTGCAGAAACCAAAGGCAAGGCCAAGTCTGTTTGCTAAGGAAACACGCCCCGCTCACCAAACAGCTCAACAGGTAGCTGCTGCTTCTGCCTCTTCATAGAGCCTCACAAAAATAATCCTTGAGCATCTAGGACCCACCAGACCCTGAGCTAAATGCACTCATGAATAAGGATACCTTACAAGGCATCCTCTTGGGAGTATATCACAGCAGGCCAAGGACAGTTAATGCCTGAAAAAGACAAGAAGAAAAAATAGTGGATTACACCTGCTAGGTCACCAGCTCTGGGCTGGATGTGCAGTAGCCTCCTCTCACAGGCCTGCTGTAGAAGTCCTCTTTCCTCAGCTCTCTGTACACTTTCCCAAAACAAATACCTAACTTCAATTCACTTAACCATGCTGGAGGGCACAAGATCTCCTCCAACCCCCATCTCCCTCATAGTCAGTATTCAGGTTTCTGGAATCTGGATACCTTCTTCACCTGTGTCCAGGACCTCCCGCAGAATAGCAGAACAAGCACGCAGGTGCAGACATCTGTCATATTTCAAGCAAGCTCCCAGGTGGGCAGCTCTGGCCATGGGAGACTCCACAAAAGGGAAGAACACTTCTCATCGTATCATCCCAAACCCATGTTGAGGACAGCAAGCCCCAAGCAGCCTCTCCATCTAGTGGTATTAAAACAGCAAAATTACCTGTGCAAGCAGAGTTCTGACAAATCGTATCAGAATGAAAAGAGCCCACGTTTGCCTGATGTCTCTACACAGGTGAGGGCTGTGCACATGGCAAGGGTGCATTCCAACAGGATGTAGCACAGCTGAAAGGCGGACAAGGCAGGGGTTTCTACAAGAGATTCTCTATTATTTTCTATATGAGAGAAATGAGGGCAACGTGAATAATGTTCAGGATGTACTTTCTCTCTATTCTCTTCTCTATATTCTCTCAAAGAGTCTGGTCTTCAGTGGGAGAGAGGTATGAAATCCCTGCCCCCTGAAACCAGCTTTGTTTTTGCTGACTCAAACAGGGATCTTAGAGGACTGGCTCTCTAAATGACAATCCCCTGACTCAGCTTGTCTTCCCCAAGTATAAAGTCTTTAATTGGGAATCTTAGTGTAGTTAACATTTTTTGAAAGCTGTCACATCTGAGAAAGGATGCTCACCCTGAGCCTGACTTGGTCTCTTTCAACTGCCTGCTTCTTTCTGTTAAGCATCTTTATGTATATAGTCCAGCCAGACCTGCATGCACCAGAGGCTGTCAGAGAGAAAGGTGGTGTCCTGCTGCTTCTTGCTTTGGGTCTGAGATCCTGAGTCTCAAAATAAAAGGCCTGGCTTTCTCAGAAGGGCTGTGCTCTCTTTTCCGTATTCAAGTAGCTGAGATCAGCAGGGGTGGAGAGGAACTCAGGGACCCGGAAACTACATCTTTATTTTCTGTAATCATTGCAACTAATATTTGTCGACCACATTTGCAGTTTCCAGACTCCTCCCATCCACATCACTTTATTTTATCTTACAGCACTTTGGGAGTGAGCAAGAACCATAACCCACAGTTTGGAGAGAGTAGCAAACTGGCCCAACATCCCTTACCACCAAGTGGCAAACTTGGGACTCAAACCCTGGTCTCCCCATTCAAATTCTCTGCTCTTCCCACCACGATGTGACCTCTTTCTCCTGACAGAATTGCAGGGGGTAGAAATGTCAAACAGCAGAATGTTGGCTACCTTTCCAATTAAAAGCTCAATAAGGAAATAACAACATAACAACCTCATATTCTTTTGGGTTTCCTACGTTTGTGTTGGGACAATGAGATGCCTTCTATTACTATAGGTTCATAAACACTTTCCTATTTACTCTCTACATGCCAGGCATGGTGCTGGTTACAGGTATGTAACCCTGACAAGCATTACACATAAAGCCTTTCTGCTGTAGACAAAACTTTCTCCTTTGCCCTCCCAATAACAAATTAAAGAGAAGAAAGAGAACCTCTGTTGTCCATCATGCAAAACAACATCAAGCAGTTCTTGGTGAATGTCCAACAGAAGACTGAATTGAGTAAAGCTGACATTCTTGATTCTCTCCCATAGTTTTAACTTCCTTTTCTTTTTTCCATTTCCGCTGCCTGCATCCCACTCTTAGCCACCATTCCACTTCCCCCTCATCATTAGGGGCCTGCAGATACAGCTGTCGTGCATAAGCTCCTTAGTACTGCTCCTTAGTACTTCCATTTCCAAAAGTCACTTTTTACCCAGGAAAAGCAAGCAAACAAAAAGGCACAAGTCAGGGGTCTTAACAGCCAAGTATATCATTCTAAATGAAAGGATTGCCAAAGACCATACTCCTAGTGAGTTGCAGGCCTTCCAGGGAGAGAGGAAGAGCTGGAAACAGGTGAATACCTGGAAGATGCTCAGGTCTGGCCATGGCCGGGGAAAGCAGAAGAGCCCCCAGGTGGGTCCTTTTCTAGGGGTCCCCAGTATGATAGAACAAAGTCAGGTCTTGTATCTTTGAGGCCATTTCAAGTATGTTTCACCTGCAAACCCCAGATGGGTCCTCCTGTCCAGATAAGAGTGATTTGGTTTCTCCCCAGTCTTGCCTCCAAAAATGGAACAATCTCTGGGATTACAGTGGACCTCTAGGTCTCTCTAACATTTTTATTTCACATGACCCTTTTGCCATGACCCTGACAATCTCATTTTTGCAGGCTCAACACTTCCCCCAGAGCAGTGGCCAGAGAATTTAATAAAAAGAAGATCTGGCCAGGTGCGGTGGCTCACACTTGCAATCCCAGCACTTTGGGAGACTGAGGCGGGCAGATCACCTGAAGTCAGGAGTTTAAGACCAGCCTGGCCAACATGGTGAAACACCATCTCTACTAAAAATACAAAAATTAGCCAGGTATGGTAGCGCATGCCTGTAATCCCAGCTAATGAGGAGGCTGAAGCAGGAGAATCCCTTGAACCTGGGAGGCAGAGATTGCATTGAGCTGAGGTTGCATCAGTGCGCTCCAGCCTGGGTGACAGAGTGAGACTCCATCCCAAAAAAAAAAAAAAAAAAAAGGATCTAAAAGCAAACTTCAGGGGGCAGAGGGGTATTCAAAGGTGAAATATGGGGAAGAAGCTGGAAGGATATTGGTTCATTAGTGATGCAAGAACATGGGCTCCCGACCCAATGACTCTCAGGGCATGTGCTGGCTGCCCTCTTGTTTTCCTGCCCAGGGAGATGAGCTTGCAAGGGCAAGGTCATTCCTTTGTCCCAAAGATGAAAGGTGCTTGGGGAATGATTCTTTACGTCCGGTTTATTAGACAAGATAAAGGGCTCCTAGAGAAGATGGCAAGTGAGAAGATATTTCTCAGAAATTAGAATAAACCAATGAGGGGAAAATGTCAAAGAATATGACACAGTAGGTTGAGAAGGAGAGGATAAATTCAATAACTCTGCAGCTGTGCTCCACATGCATAAATATTCTAGATCTTCTAAATAAGAACAGCGTCCCATGCTTCACAGAACACTTAAGTAAATTCTTGGTAGATTTTCGCACAGGTGGAAGGAAACATTAGTGACCTGGGGTCATGGGGCGGGAGGTGGGTACACCTTGGTGCTTGGAGGTTCCCTCCTGAGAGGCACAGGATGGCTATTCGTAGCCTGACAAAGCAGAATGCTGTCTTTGTATAATGTGTATCCAAGGCGAAATAACAAAGAGCCAATAAGGAAAGGGAAAAGACCAGGCAGGGCTTTGATATTTGAAAAAAAAAGATCTCTATAACATACACAAACCCAAGTGCAGAACCCCAGGGACCACATTTAGGTGAAGACAAAAGGAGACGCCCAGCAAGTTGCCAAAGTACTGGTCTCAACAAGACTGTGGTTTGTTTTTTCATTGTAAGAAGATGAAAATTTCTGCACCCCAAAAGAGGAAGCTGGACCAAAAGGCTTTTGCTGTCTCTAAATTTCCCACATAACTGAAGGTGCGATTCTTCAATGAACCCTACAATTGGCACAGGGTTCTTGCTACTGTCTTGGTGGACAGGGAAGAAGTAAGATGTTCTCCCCTCTTTTACTACTTCCACTTGGGGCAGGAATTGTGGGCCTTGATGTCAATTTTCTTATCTTTTTCCAGACGTGTGTGGCACATGTCACTCAACAAAGAAAGGAAGTCAGTGTGATTACTCAACAAAGAGTTTTAAAAGGAAACCTGCAGTCATTATGTGTTCTCACTCCTCGCGCTACTGCCCAGCTTTCCTTCCAGGAATGGGGGCACACATAGTGGTCTAACCTACTTAAGCATAACAGACCATAGGCACCGTCTGTTAATTTCAGCTACTTCTTATAAGAAATAAGAGTCTGTTACACGATGATGTCAGAAGGCCTCGGGATCATAAAAAGATTTCCCACAGGGTCTCCTAAAATAGGAGAGACAACCAGAGTCATTTTGGTTGAGGTAATCGAGTACAGAATACTCCTCCAGCTGCAGGGGATAAATAACACTTTCCCAATATAGATGGCAAAGCGTTCTCCGAATCCAGCAACAGCAGTGCTATCGAGAACCCTGCTATCTCCTGGAGGCCTCACTCTATTACATGTCGAACATCAAATAGATCCCCGCCTTGTCCTGCTGACAATTTTATCTCTCAAATGGTAGAGAAAGTAATTAGGGAAACTGCTCTTCTTGACACAATTCTGACATCAAGGAAGAGTCAGCCAGCGATGGGTAGGTGGCAGGAATCTCCTGAGTGAGTGACCACTTTATCTCGGAATAAAGCGTAATCGCTTGGGAAGGGACACAGCTTGAAGGTGGACGTGGTCACTATTCCCGGCCATCATCTCTGAGCAGAAACTAGCTATGCCTCCTGCCTTCCAAGAGCTTGCAGTCTACCCAGAAGATAAGTTACATCTGCAGGCATTTCATCTATGACAAAGGAGAGGCCAAAAGGGCAAGTGTTATAGAATTCAAGGAAGGAAGAGTATCTTGTGGGTGGGGTGATGTGATAGAAATTTATTCTACAGAAATCTGACTTGAGCTGACTATGGAAGGTGATGAATTATTTAAAGCACGTGCATGTGTGTACAAGTGTTTGTGCATGTATGTGTGTGTGCATGCATGTGTGTGTGCATGCATGTGTGTGTGCACATGTGTATGTGTGTGTGTACATGTGTATGTGTGTGAAGGAGGAATGTACATTTCACACCTGGGCAGTGGTTTGAGAATTAGGATGTAAATGTTCGCAGGAGGCCAATGAGTTTGGCCCAGTGGTGAGTTCCTATAAGGACACACTAAGCCATGGGATTGAAGACAAAAGGTAGTAAATGTCTTTTAAGTGTTAGTAAGCCATACCTCCTTCTCTGTCCTCAGAATCAGCTCCTGCAACCATATTTGTTCTAAGTGACCATTCACACTTCACCCCAGCACAGCTGTTTGAATTGGGGTGAACACATGACAAAAACTGAACCAAACAGATGCTTTCTCCCAAGAGTTTAGAATTTGGATTATCTGCTGGTCTGCTGCTCTGTGGGTGCAGAAACTCAGGAGCTACGAGGAGACCATCTGCTCCTAAGAACCAAAAGAAGTGGAAGGCAGTCTGCAGAATGAGGAGAATGAAGGAGACAAATGTGGACAGGCAGAGATGAGCTCTCAGGACAGAAGGGACTGAACTAGACCCTGCTTTGTTCCATTTCTTCTTCTCCTTTCTTTCTTCTTTTTTTTGGTAGGGAGAAGAGACAGGGTCTCACTATGTTGCCCAGGCTGGTCTCTGGCCTCTAATTCTTGGCCTCAAATGATCCTCCTGCCTCAGCCTCCCAAAGCACTGGGATTGTAGGCATAAGCTACCATGCCTGGCCAGCCTTGTTCCATTTCCATCCTTATCTGAGTCCTCTGGGGTCAGGCTGCTCTCCTTGTGTAAGAGCCCCATGAAAGCCCTGTACCTTGATGCATTCTCCTTTTCTTTCTTTCTTTCTTTCTTTTTTTTTTTTTTTTTTTTTTTTGAGACAGGGTTTCTCTGTCACCCATGCTGGAATGCAGTGGTGCGATCTTGGTTCACTGCAATCTCCGCCTCCTGGGTTCAAGCGATTCTCCTGCCTCAGCCTCCCGAATAGCTGGGATTACAGGCACATGCTAATTTTTTATTTTTAGTAGAGATGGGGTTTTGCCATGTTTGCCAGGCCGGTCTCTCAAACTGCTGACCTCATGTGTTCTGCCCGCCTCGGTCTCCCAAAATGCTGGGATTACAGGCATGAACCACCACACCCAGCCGCATTCTCCTTTTCAAGTCAAGCTGGATTGCACGGATTCTGAGACTGCAAAGAAAGATCATGATAATATATGCCAGGCACTGAACTGAGCACTTTACAGAGTTATGGCAATAAAACTGTAGGTACATACTGTGGACTATAAGTAACCTGCATAAGGCTATTCAGCTTCTAAGATGAAGCAGAGCCAGCGTTGGAGCCCAGACAGTGATTTAGAGCTGGTGCTCTCAACCCTATTACTGTTTTCCCCCATGTCTTGGCAAAGGCATGTGTTCTGCAACCAGAGTTTATGGCAAATGATGTTGGACTTCATCCTTTATATCATAAAAGTAGTTGAAGATTTTTGAGCAAGGGAATGATACGTGCAAGGAGGGAACAGTCCACAGGCAGGAAGATCCTGGGGGTCAGACCAGCAGGAGAAAATGTTTTCCAGGGTTATCTTTGAATGCATTGAGCCTAATTGGGAAAGAAATGAAAACAAAACTGGGAGGAAAGCCAAGGTTGTTAGCCCAGAGGGATGAGAACCTGTCAGTCTGATAGGGGAGGTGAGGATAGAGAGGATGAATGAACAGCTAGGTCAGCAGCCAGGTAAGGGAAAGCACTGGAGCAGGACGCAAGGTAAAGAGTAAGCCAAGAAATGCAGTCAACCAGCACACAGTCAGGAACGTCACTCTTTACTGCAGAGCCTGGTATTCACTGCCTGGTGGGAACAGCTCTTTCGGACAACCGCACTGGAGCTCATAGCTGCAAAGCATCAGGAGACCAGCAGTCCATCTGCAAAGGACCAAGGAAAAGAGTGGGTGGGAGCAAATCATAGGGCAGCGGGACCGTCAAGGAATGTGGGTGCAAACGCAAAAGGAAGATGTAAGAGAGATGCCAGAAGGGATAACATAATCAGAGGGTTTTTCTTTCTATCATTTTTTCTTTTCTTATTTTAAATCTCTTTTTTTTTTTTTTTCATTTTTTTCTGGACAGGGAAGCTCTGTTTTTCTTTGTAGGTAGAAGCTAAGGAGCCAGCAGGAAAAATTGAAACTGCAACAGATGAGGAATAAAGGATGGAGCGAGGCACTGGGTAGGCACCTGGACTACAGAAAAAAATGAATGGAAAACATTATTGGAGAGAAAAATAGGTAGAATCCCATGGCTAGGCAGACCAACAGGGTAAGCCCTTCATACAAGAAAGATTATGAAAGGTAAAGTTGCAGCACAATAATCGCAAACAATCCCAGAGGGGGAAAAAAAAAGAGTAGAGGCATCTAAAGTGGGACACTCAGTTACCAGCTGTCTGCCAGAGTTGGAGCATTGAAGTGACAGGGACAAATGTGGGAAGGAGAGGTCCCCAACCTCAGGGGCACACAGCTCCGCCACAGGGGCCAGGGTATCTGCCAGCAGGGCTGCGGGCTCAAAAAGTGCTCGAACATTTTTAAAAGAATTTTTGAGCTATGTATTGGGGGAAAAAAGCAACAAACGATGAATCCACTGCTCAGAGAAGATAATTTAATGCTCACAGATGGCAATAAGAAGGCAAAACTCGTAGTTTGTTTGCCTTTCCTTAGGAAAATGATCTTGAGAGGAAGCAAGGTAGAATAAACATCATAAAGAAATAAGTGAAGCACAAGAGAGTGAAAGGACAATAGGAGAACAGTTGGCTTCCTCAAATGAATTCAACTATTCAGGCCCCGACAAAGCACTGCTCAGCACTGAAGGTGGGGCTCACAGGTCCATGCCTGGGGACATTTTCAAAGAGATGCCAGAGACCTGAAGAGGCACAGATTTTGTCCAAATCAGGTGGGAGGAGAGGGGGAAGGCATACCCTGAAAAGCCCAAGCTAAAGCCCACAATGGAATTAATTATGAAACTGGTGGCTCTTGAGTATATGGAAGAGATGTTGATTACTGAAAGCCACTGGTGTTCATAAATTGTGCTATGTAACCTCATTTCCATATTTTAAGAGGGGCAACCAGACTGCTAGTTTTCATGACCTATATCATTCCAAAAAGAGTCGAAGGTTGATTAAAGGGACAGCAAAAATCCTCCAAGACACTGCAAATTATGAATATATGAGAAAGAAAAACAAAGGAGAGGAGAGACATAAAAATTGAGCCATAAATAAGACCAATAATAAAATGTGCAGTATAGAGTCTTACCTACTTGTTAAAATAAATTCTATTCACTTGATGAAGATGGACCACTAATTTGTCTCTAAGTGTTCTTAGAGCCAAATTATCACGCAACAACAAAAGGGAATTGTGATCAATTATTCATTTCACACCATCTAGGAAATTTACAAAAGCAAGCAAGAAGAAAAGAGGATATAAGGGGAGATGGATGGAAGGAGAACAAAAAGACAGAAAGGTAGAAAGGAATAAAGAAAAGAAGCACAATTATTCCTGAGACTAGACCCAAAAGAGACTTCTCCCAAGAATCCTCAGAAAAAGGAAAGCGTGTAATTGCAGTAAACAAGCGCTTCAAGGACTTTCTTACAGTTACATATAATACATAACCTCCAAAAACTCCCCTAACTTTCTAGTCTAGATTATTTGTAATTCAAATTTGAATAAATTTCATTAAAAATCCCAGTACTGTAAAAGTATCCTCAGTCTCTAATGTTGGCCTGATTATTTTAAGCAACATTCTGTGCAGATTAATTATAGACAAGCCAAATACCAACACAACAAACTCTGGAGGACTCTCCACATTCTTCTTTCTAGTGCTGGCTCAGGGTCACACATCCTCTATGCAGTCTGTCCAGGGCACTGCTTTGGAAAGACTTAGGGTCCTCTTGTCTGTGGAGACCAGTGGTAAGTGTGATTCTCCCTGAGGTCGGACAGGCTCGCATGGACAGCCAATGACCCAAGCTTGGAAGAGTCTTGAGAAACCAGCATCTCTGTCTTCAAACAATACGATAGCCAGGTCATGTCTACTACATGAATGATTATCTTCAGCTGGCTCTTTAAGTTATCATACCATCTCTAAAGAAAGAGGTTTCACATGGGTTGTAAAGGTTAGGATAAGGGGAAAATACACCAGAAAAACACTAGACTAGGAAGAAAACTGAGGTCCTGGCTCTACACCTATAACAATGTGAATTTATCTAAGCCATTTCACTTCTTTGGGTAATTCTCTATAAAATAAAAAGTTATATATTTAGATGACTGTTGACCCTCCTTTCTTTGCTAATATTCAATAATTTAGGAGTATAAAGTAAAAATGCGTATGTTCTGTCATTGTATAATATAGATAGTATCAGTTATCTTGATAATTTATGATGTAAGTCATTTGATTTACAGGAATCAAATTTCTTTTTTTTCTTTTTAATTTCAGCTGTTATTATTATTATTATACTTTTAAGTTCTGGGATACATGTGCAGAACGTGCAGGTTTGTTACATAGGTATACACGTGCCATGGTGGTTTGCTGCACCCATCAACCCGCCATCTACCATCCACATTAGGTATTTCTCCTAATGCTATCCCTCCCCTAGACCCCCACACCCAGTGTGTGATGTTCCCCTCCCTGTGTCCATGTGTTCTCTTTGTTCAGCTCCCACTTATGAGTGAGAACATGTGGTGTTTGGTTTTCCGTTCCTGTGTTAGTTTGCTGAGAATGATGGTTTCCAGCTTCATCCATGTCCCTGCAAAGGACATGAACTTATCCTTTTTTATGGTTGCATAGTATTCCATGGTGTATATGTGCCACATTTTCTTTATCCAGTCTGTCATTGATGGGCATTTGAGTTGTTCCAACTCTTCGCTATTGTAAATAGTGCTGCAATAAACATATGTGTGCATGTGTCTTTACAGTAGAATGATTTATAATCCTTTGGGTATATACCCAGTAATGGGATTGCTGAGTCAAAAGGTACAGAAATCCAATTTCTACATAAATTTTCAGAAAGATGTGCATTACAATGTGTACCTATATGATGATGAAGATGGGGCAATTCTAAATGCACTGTAGAATCCTGAATTGGATCCTGGGGCAGAAAAAGGGACATTAGTGGAAAAACTGGCGATCTCCAAATAAAGTATGTAGTGTTTTTTTGTTTTTGTTTTTGTTTGTTTGTTTTTTGAGATGGAGTCTCGCTCTGTCACTGAGGCTGGAGTGGAGTGGCACCATCTTGGCTCACTGCAAGCTCTGCCTCCCAGGTTCACGCCATTCTCCTGCCTCAGCCTCCCAAGTAGCCAGGACTACAGGCACCCCCCACCATGCCCAGCTAATTTTTTGTATTTTTAGTAGAGACAGGGTTTCACCATGTTAGCCAGGATGGTCTCAATCTCCTGGCCTTGTGATCCGCCCGCCTTAGCCTCCCAAAGTGCTGGGATTACAGGTGTGATAGTTTTGTTTTGTTTTTGTTTTTGTTTTTAAGAGGTTTCACATATACTTTTCAGTCTGGTAGGCTTGACCTTTTTTTTTTTTCTTTTTTTTTTTTTTTTGAGACGGAGTCTCGCTCTGTTGCCCAGGCTGGAGTGCAGTGGCGGGATCTCAGCTCACTGCAAGCTCCGCCTCCCGGGTTCACGCCATTCTCCGGCCTCAGCCTCCCGAGTAGCTGGGACTACAGGCGCCCGCCACCTCGCCCGGCTAGTTTTTTGTATTTCTTAATAGAGACGGGGTTTCACCGTGTTAGCCAGGATGGTCTTGATCTCCTGACCTCGTGATCCGCCTGTCTCGGCCTCCCAAAGTGCTGGGATTACAGGCTTGAGCCACCGCGCCCGGCCAGGCTTGACCTTTTATCTCACAACCAGCTCCACAAAAATATAAGCACTAGAATTCATACCTCTAATTGATCCATTCGTCTTGATTGGTCTTAGACTCTGGTCTCTGAACTATTCTCAACCTTCTTGGCTCCCTACCGAATCCCTGCATAAAGTCATGCAGCCCCTTTGATTACATAGTTTCCAATAACCCTTGATATCCTTGAGATAATACTGAGCAGCCCAGGCCCTCACGGCCAATGGTCAGTCTGATTCACCCTTCAGACTGGGTTTGAACAGACAGTAGTATTGGTGGTCATTCACTCATGTAACAAATCTCACTGACCCTATATTATGCCCTGTATTGTTCCATCCTAAGATACTTTGGAATAAGACCATGGCATTCTATGATAAATGCCACTTTCACTTTCAATTCTTGGTAAAGATAATGGAATCAGCAAGGTCTAGAGAAGGGCAGCTAAAATCATCAAAAGACAGAAAAGTCTCCTTCCTGATGATAAATTAAATAAATTAGGAGTCTGCAAGACAAATAAAAATGTTAGGAGGAGACAATGTCAATGTTTTCAAAGCCTTGAAGAGAAAAAATTGATTTGTAAACCATATTCCAGATAATAGACTGAGGTATCATCCCTTGAATCTTGAAACAGACAAATTTAGGGCAGTTAGAAATTACGAATAATAGCAACAAAACTGGTGATATCAAGAGCCAGTAAGGACTAAAAATGTAAATTTAAGGAGGATGAAAAAAAGTCATAAAAAAAAATCTATGTAAGAATCTTAAGAGGAAACTGAACATCTATTACCTCTGGAGAGAGGCTCAACTCCCAGATCGCTTGGCATGTTGACTACCAATAGTTAAGCTCTACTCTCTGCAGGACTTTGAGAGTTGCTTGTTTGTTTAAGCTGGTGTTGTTCATTTGCTGTGAGGCTCAACCATGTAAAAATGCATAGCACTGTGCCCAGGACACCAAGCCCCAATAAGTAGCAGCAGCAGCCATGTGGCAGCCATTCTTGCATGATTCGGCTGAAGGAGGTCAGGTCCAGCTCAACATAACAGTTCTGCTGAGTTATTATTCTGTCTTCAGCAAATTAACAATTGCCACTTTTCAATAATCAGATTCTGCTGCCAGGTTCCTCTCAGCTCAACACTTGGGATCATTCTGGAGAATTCCAGATAAGTCCTTTCATACTTAGAAAGAGGATCTAGCACTATAAATGTTTTCAGTATCAAGATCATTCTGGTCCCAGGGAAAATGTTTTTGCCGAAAAATATAAGTGTACATTAACCAGTTGTCATGCGGTCCTCCCCTCACCCCTGACCCCAGTGACAGATGGTAAGAAATCTTATATGCCGAGAAGTAGAGGGTCAAAGGGCTTATGTTGTGGCTGCCTCGGGAAGAACGATAGGAAATCTCAACAAACACTTCAGACGTTTGTCTTTGCAATAAGACATGTCAAAAAGTGAAACATACAAAATTAAAAGGTGAATAATAAGAAAAAAAGAAGATTTCTAGAGAAATGCACACTTAAAACAACTCAGAGTCCATCCAGGGGAAATGCCATCCACTTGCTGCAGGACACATGATGGGAAATTTTTAAGGAGAAGGAAGTCACTGCTGGGACTCCCATATTCCTCTGGTGCACTTGAAATTCACCTTCTGCTTCTCCAGTCTGGGAGACTGATATCTTCATTCCCACTGGTCACTCTCAGCTTGGGCTAAGGCACATTTGCTGGATTCCTGGGGCCAGAGGCAAAGGCAACCACAGAAGGAAGAAGTTGGTTGAATGTTACAGCCAAGAGCACTTTAGAGGCATTTTGAATCAACCTCCCTTTGCCCACAAATAAGCTGAGAGCCAGTGCATTTGGAAAAGAGCTGAGTCTATCCTCTTAGGACACAGCCAGGCCTGCCCAGTTGGGATTGTGGTATCCATGGAACCAGCCTTGTGACCAACTGGCCTTCAAGTTCTTCAGTGCCAAAATGGGGATAATAATAGTCCCCCCCCCATAGATTATAGGAAGCATTATTAGGTTGGTGCAATTACTTTTGTACCAACCTCATAGATGAGATAGTTTGCAAACCATACTTAGCATGGTGTCTGGCACACCCTAAGTATTCAATAAATTATACCTATCATTATACCTAGAGTTCTTCATTATTATTTCCCGTCCTTCTTTTTCATCCCAATGCAGTTGGGGAAAAAGAATGAAAAATGAAAATATTTTGAGATTGTTGTCTGCCATTCCTGCATCTTCAAGTGCTCATTTGCTGAATAGGCTGTGCCTTGATTACAGTCCTATGTGGGTTTGAATTTACATTCACAAGTATGTTTGAATTTCACTAGCATTCCTCTCCAGGGACTCATGCTAAGTCAATACCTCTCATCAGATAAGGCTTAAATTGGTGTTGTAGACTACCATTTGGACTCCGTAACAGAATTGCAAATGGAGTGATAATTAATGAATTTCCCAATTATTCTCCCCTATTCCAGATTTATCAGCCATTGCCTCTCCAAAGTTGTTCTTCACCCTCAGGGATATGGTGTGATAATAATGAGCAAAGGCGATAAAAAAGGAAAGCCCTACTGATTATAGGCAGGTGGCTGAATTCTACAATTCATTCCTCATAGTTGAGCCCTATATTAGTGTCTTCTCTTCCATCCTCTCTCCAACCACTGAATTCTGTTTCTCCCATCTGCCAGTGGATGCTTCAAAACTGTTCTCTCCAAGGGCAGGGTTACAGAAACCTCACAACTGGCAAACCCATAACTGGCAAACTCAGGGGTATTTTTCAGGCCTTACGAACATTTCCTTCTTTGAATTTTCTCTGTTGGCACCTGGTTTTCCTCCTATTTCTCTGCCCACTCCATCTAGGTCTAGAGTACCTCTTGTTCTGCTGTACCTTCTAAACATCTCTTCTTTCTATCGGTTCTTCATCCCTAGTTCCCTGGCCTGGTTCACACCTGTAGCATTTTCACCCAAACCACTGCAATAGCTGTCAAACAGGTTTCCCTGTCAGTCTCACACAACTACCAATACAATCTCTACTCTACCAGCAAAATGGTCATTCAAAAAAAAGGAAATCCAATCACATCATTCTCTTTCCTAATTTTTTTTCACCTCCAGAATAACATCCAGGCATTTTCATGTACACACAAGTCCGCCCCTGACTGGGCCCCCCAGGCCTGCCTGCCACGTGTCCTGACGCTTTCCCGTGCTCTCCTTTCATTCACTTGCACCTCCACAATGTCATGTCCTTCCTTTGCGCACATGCTGTTCCCTCTGCTAAAAGTATCTCCCCCCAGTCGCAAACTCTGACCCATCATTGGAGGCTTGGCTCCAGGGTGACTCTTCTGCAAAATAGTTCCTCACCAGTAGCATACAAGACACACAGGAACCCTCCCATTACCAGGGTGTGTTTGCTTCTCCACCTTCACAGGAGACAGAAAGCTCCAGGGACCGTGTCTTACTGGACTTCATGTTCCCAGTATCAAGCACTGCAGTCCTTGGTCCCCGCCAGGCAGACGACGCACGTTCGCTGCTCGGTCCTCAACTAGAGACTAGATAAATGACTGGCAAAGGTAGACAAGCGTTCCTTCAAAAGGATATTTTTAAACCCCAGAAAAGAAAAGATGACAAAAATCCCTGTCTGCTCATGTGAGTGGCGTTCTGCGAGGCTTTCAGGAGGAAAAAAAAATCTTATGGGTCTCACTGATGGCACCAGAAGAGCAAGCCTATCCCTGAGGCACTATTTAAATTCCACTCTGTGATTTTCTTTTTAATTCATTTTTATTCCAGGTGCAGCCCTGCAGCTATTTTAAAACTGAGACTTAAAATAAACTAACACTAATAGCTGGAGTTATCACAGGCTCTCCGGTAACAGGGTGCCTTGAATCCAAAAAAAAAAAAAAGTCCTTCACTGAATTTGACAAACCACAATATCGCTTCCCAGGAGAGGGTGCAGAGCAAAAAGAACAGGGGGCTCCATCATCAAAGGATTGTGCTTCACCTTGCAAAAGCATTCATTCCTAGATTCCCTGAAATAGTTCACTTTGTACATTTAACCATTCGTTTTCAAAATATTAGCAGCCTGAAAGAAAGACTAGAATGCTTTGCAGGAAAACAGGAAAAAAACAAGAAAGAGAAGCAGCCTCCAACTGCGGCCAGCAGGTCACTTGTGTCATTCCCCCGAGACCCAGGGTCTGGGCACAAATGCCAGTTCCAGGTCCCACCCTAGACCGGTGGAATCAGAACCTCTGCTAGGAGGGAAAAAGTGTCATTTAGATGCATGTTTTCTGGAAAGCAACTCCATGCTAAAGAAAGCTGCCCCAGGAAATAGAGTTTTGTGAGTGGTGCTGTATTAGTCCATTTTCACTGCTGATAAAGACACACCCAAGACTGGGAAATTTTTAAAGAAAAATGGGTTTAACAGACTCACAGTTCCATGTGGCTGGGGAGGCCTCACAATCATGGTGGAAGGTGAAAGGCACGTCTTACATGGCAGCAGGCAAGATAGAATGAGAACCAAGGGAAAGGGGTTTCCCCTCATAAAACCATCAAACCTCATGAGGCTCATTCACTACCACAAGAAGAGTATGGGGGAAATCACTCCCATGATTCCTTTATCTCCCACCGCATCCCTCCCACAACATGTAGGAATTATGGGAGCTACAATTCAAGATGAGATTTGGCTGGGGACACAGCCAAACTATATCAGGTGCCCAGAGATGCAGGCCTGCTTCTGACCTGTTTGGGTAGTCAAGAGCCAGGGTTGTTTCTTTCAACTCATTCAATGAAAAAAAAAAATTCATGCTTTAATTACTGGTCTAAGCCAGCAGGGAGTCCACAATATGAATGGAACCCAGACGGGGAACTTTCCCAAACATGTAATACTAGACATTTCTTATTTGGTCAGAGCAGCACCTCTCTTTGTTTCCTTTTTCTAGAGGACAAGCCCACTTACCCTACCCTAGTCCCTCTCATGCCATGGGAAGTGAGCTTGCAACTGGATCCACCAAACTGGGTTTCTGTCACTTGCAACTGAAAGAGTCTTGTGTATTACACAAGGTCAATGAGTGAAAATGGAGTCTATTTGAGAACTTGGACTTCCAGGATCCCAGAAGTGAATAACTTGGGGACCATGGAGGTAAGCAATGGAAATCCACCAATGGCTACAGAAAGGGCAATCTAGGAAGAGAAGCCGGTGCTATTTGCTCATGGCTGGCTTCTCCAGAGACACTCCATTCATTTTTGGTAACTGAGGTCAGACTCAGGGTTCCAGCTTGGGGCTACCCTAGCAGAACCCCACCTGAGGCCCAGGGCAGCCTCTCCTTCCCAGCCAGGAGTGCACGCCTCTGAGTCCAGCTTGCTAGATTTTGCCTTGCTAAGGGAACAGTTACTTTGCCTAGAACAAAAGTGGCCAGCTCTCCCTCCTACAACTTTTCACAGCATTTGCTCTCCCCATCACTCTTCTTATTTACACTCTGTGACAGCCTTCGAGTCAGAAAGAAAACTGGACAGTGTTTCCCAATATTTAAAATTGCACGGGCCTATAAAATCATCTCATAAAAGGAGTGCCAACTTATTATTTTGCTAAAAGTAACACTGTTTTAAAAATACAACCCTTTAACACTATCCTATCATAAAAGAAAGAATGTTCTTATACCAAAGAAAAATGAAAAGCACCTGAAACACACAATCTCAGAATAGACAAATGAAAAGTTTACTATGTTGCCACCTCCTATCTCCTCTTTCTACTTTTTTTCATTTTCTTTGGACCAGAGAAAATGGCCTCACAGATCAGCCCCAGACTGCAGAAAAGCATTTCTGAGTTACTCACCTAGAAGTCCTCTGGCCCAACTAATCCAAGACAAGGACCCATCGATGGCCAGCATGTGACCTCTGTTTGTTCTCACTCTGAACAGAATCTTACCTTGATAAGATGTTTTCAGGTTACAAAATGCTCACACATGCTTTATTCACATTAATTTTGGTGGATTCTCATCACAAAGCTATTTTGCAGATGAGAGAGCTGAAGTGCTCACCTTAGCCTAATGGATAAAGGATTTTCCTTACTTGGGCAACAATTCTGCCTGCCTTTAATCTCCATCTTTCAACCCTCATTTTGCCCTTTGGAACTTTCCTTCTACACAATTGTTCTTAAATTTCACCCTTCAGTCCTCTCTTTTCCAGGCTCACTAGACAGACCTTGGTAAACTCCCATCTAAATCCCTAACATGTTCCACAGTGCTGGTAGCACATATATATTCAAACAGTGTTTGCTGAAGAATAAATGAAGGAATTGCTCCTTATTCAACATGATTTCTAGACCCTTCACTTCCCTGACCATACCTCTCAGGAGACATTTGCAATCTGTTTTTTTTGTTTTGTTTTGTTTTTTGTTTTTTGTGAGACAGAGTCTCGCTCTGTCGCCCAATCTGGAGTGCCATGGCACAGTGTTGGTTCGCTACAACCTCCACCTCCCGAGTTCAAGCAATTCTCCTGCCTCAGCCTCCCAAGTTGCTGGGATTACAGGCATGCAGCCACCACACCTGGCTAATTTTTGTATTTTTAGTAGAGACAGGGTTTCACCATGTTGGCAAGGTTGATCTCGAACTCCTGACCTCAGGTGATCTACCGGCCTCGGCCTCCCCAAGTGCTTGGGACTACAGGCATGAGCCACTGCGCCCGACCCTGCAATCTTTTGATGTGCCTCCTAAAATATCATGCCCATGCGCAAGTCATGCACCAGACAGGCTTAACTATGCAGAATGCTAAGTCCCCTCGGCCCTCTTGCCCTGGGAGCAAAGCCTTCATTCTGAAGCTTGAGATTGTGTGATTTCCTTTCTGGAAGCTATTTCCCACTGCCAACATCTATGAGATGGTAGTCATCTAAAATTCTTAGATATTCCCAATTCTGAATTCCTTCATTGGTATTTTAAATCTAAGAAGAATTCTCTAACATTTAGCCCTCTTGTGTTTATTGTTATTAGTCTCCAAAGTCAGTGTCTTCTGTTCTTATCTGAGTATTCATATCTTCATATCTTATCTCTCCAACTAGATTACAAGGTCCGTGAGATGGAATGTTACATACTTTTATGTTAGGAATAAGTGTAAATGTTCAGCATGGTAACATTCAGCAGATATTCCACATATATATGCTGGTTCATTAAGATTCATTTTTACCCTAATATTCTTTTGTCCAGGACTTTCAACATCTGATGAAGTACATCTAAGTTCCAGGGGCAAGCACCTGAAGACTTGTGTCAGCTGCCCCTCCATACACACACACACAGTCACAAGCTGCAAAATGACATTTCAGCCAACAATGAGCCACGTATATGACAGTGGTCCCAAGAGTTTACAATGGAGCTGAAAAATTCCTGTCATCTAGTATTTACTATACTATACTTTTTATTGTTATTTTAGCATGGACTCCTTCTTCTTATATATATATATTTTTAAAAACAAAGTTAACTGTAAAGCAGCCTCAGGCAGGTCCTTCAGGAGGGATTCCAGAAGAAGGCATTGTTATCATAGGAAATGACAGCTCCCTGTGTGCCACTGCCCCCGAAGACCTTCCGGTGAGACAAGATGTGGAGGTGGAAGACAGCGAGATTGAAGAGCCCAACCCTATGCAGGCCTAGACCAATGTGTGTGCATCTTTGTTTTTAACAAAGAAGTCTAAAAAGTAAGAAATAAATGAAATAAAACATTTTACAAATAGAAAATAAAGCTTATAGAATAAGGATACAAAGAAAGAAAATATTTTATACAGCTGTATAATGTGTTTGTGTTTTAAGCTAGTGTTATTACAAAAAAGTCAAAAAGTTTTTAAAAATTAAAAACTTTATACAGTAAAGTTGATTATTGAAGAAAGAAAAATATATTTTATAAATTTAGTGTAGCCCAAGTGTGCTGTGTTTATAAAGCCTACAGGAGTGTGCAATAATGTCCTAGGCCTTCACATTCACTCACCACTCACTCGCTGATTCACCCAGAGCAACTTCCAGTTCTGCAAGCTCCATTCATGGTAAGTGTCCTGTACAGGTATAGCATTTTTATCTTTTACATCATATTTTTACTGTACTATTTCTATGTTTACATTGTTTAAACACACGAATACCATTGTGTTACAGTTACCTACCGTATTCGGTACAGCCACATGCTATACAGGTTTGTAGCCTAGCAGCAACAGGCTATGCCGTATAACCTAGGTGTATAGTAAATAGGCTCTACCATCCAGATTGTGTTAAGTATGTTCTATGGTGTTTGCATAACGGCAAAATCACCTAACAACACTGATATGGTTTGACTGTGTCCCCACCCAAATCTCATCTTGAATTGTAGTTCCCATAATCCCCATGTGTCATGGGAGGGACCTGGTGGGAGGTAATTGAAGCAAAGGGGCAGTTACCCCCATGCTGCTGCTCTCATGACAGTGAGTGAGTTCTCAGGAGATCTGATGGTTTTAAAATGAACTTTTCCCTGTTTTGCTTGGCACTTCTCCTTGCTGCCACTATGTGAAGAAGGACTTGTTTGCTTCCCCTTCTGCCACAACTGTAAGTTTCCTGAGGCCTCCTCAGCCACGCAGAACTGTGAGTCAATCAAACCTCCTTCCTTTATAAATTACCCAGTCTCGGGTATGTCTTTATTAGCAGCGTGAGACAGACTAAGACAAACTCATTTCTCCAAGTATATCCCCGTCATTGAGCGATGCATGACTGTATTTCCAGCTCTGACTCATGCTTGTTTCCACAGGACTCACTGGATGCCCCCAAAGCAGCCTGCTGGCACCCAGGCACACCCGGCTCTTTCTCTATGACCCTCCTTTCCTCAGTTCCCATCACTGCCATCTCAAAACTCACTGTTTCCACGAGCCCCGACCCACTGCATTTTCCCCATGTCCCCTCAGCCTTTCTAAAACTCAGGAAAAACATCTGGAGCAAACTGGTGAGCACTGAGGTTAACCAAAACAGAGGAGGAATCATCCTTCACTTTAAAATGGGATTCCCTCTACAAAAGTTGTCAAGAATTTATTTTTATAAAATATGATCAGATGTGCCCATATGTGCTTAGCATGTAGCTTTCCATGAACACATCCATTGTAGCCAGAGAAGCCTCTGAATCTTCACAAATCGTTGTTCTCTGCAGCAATGCTGCTTCCAGGCTCCAGCCAATGGCCTTGAGAAACAGTCTGTCATTGATTAAGTGACAAGGAATTCTGTACAACAAATAATTATGTATAAAAGAAGTGCTTTCCTTGGACTGTATATATTGCAGGTTTTCCATGAACCTTATAATTAAATTAAAGAAAGCATAGTCTTATATCCAGAAGGCAACTTGATTGAGCTATTTACATTATGAACAAGGTAAGCAGAGAGGTTTGCAACTTCTTTATCCTGCTTTCAGATACTAACAATCCTTCAGTGAAACTCACCCATGAGCACCCCCTCTGGATGCTGAAGGATGGTGCTCCCATCCTTCCCCTACAAGGTTCAAAGGATTATTGCCAACTATCTTATAGGAGAGGCTGGACATCAATACCCTTTTATCTGAAGCTCCTGCAGACAAGTGGGGTGTTACAAGGCAAACTACACAGTTTTTCAACATCTCACTATCACAAAGTCATCTGGATACCCCATTGCATATATTCATAAAAATTGCAGCTATAAGTACTTTACTTATTCAAATATGGTTTTGATTTTGTCTTTTCTTGGGAGAGGTACTACACTTGGATAGAGGCTTGCTGGGACTCTTCCCAGTTCCCAAGACAGTGCTGGGCATAGGAATTTTTGTTGTTGTTGTTGTTGGATTGTTCGTTATTTTTACTGAATTTTGAGTATCTTGGATAAAATTCCTTCATCAGATATGTGATTTGCAAATAGTTCTCCCAGTCTTTGGCTTGTCTTTTCACTCTCATTGTGTCTTCCAGAGAACCAAAGCTTTACATTTTGATAAAGTCCAGTTTTCTGGCAGTATTTTTACCTAAGTTTCCTTTCCTAAACCTCCACATTGCCAGCTCTTGAGATATAAAACTGAAATCTTCGGTTTTTAGACAGGGGAGGGAAGGCACATGTTTTCGGGACTTCACTCGTTTGGTTCCATCCACCCTTGGTTGGAGTTTGGGTTTCATCGCAGACAGTGCTGCCATTAGACCAGGGCAACAGAGCTGCCTCCTTGGTCCCTGCTTTTTAGAAGGCCCTGATTTGGTCCTCCTCCAGCTGTGCCTTTCCCCAGGGGGCCAAAGGGATGTTCCTATGCAGACCTCACTCTAGATCACAAACTCCAAGTGTCCAGCACTTTGGAATTCTCTGCCCAAAGAAACAGCCTATTCCTCATGTTTCTTCCCTTGAGGGCATGGATTTGGGCATGGACAGAGCTTGGACCTGCAGACTGGGTTGCCATACCTGTGGAAGTGAGGACCATCCTGGAATGGAACAGAGTCGGAATAGAAAAAGACAGTGGGGGGGCCTTCTTTGGATTTCATTTGTACTTTTGCTTCAGCCCCAGGTTCAGGTATACAATCAAACATTTCCAGGAGTGATTTATGATAGAGAGTCAGAACCTATGAAATCCAAATTTTTGCAGCAAGTGAGTCGTTGGATAGATGAGTATGCTGCTAATGGAACCAGAACACACAAAGAGGAGGGGTCTGGAATGGGGAGAAATATTACAAGTTAATGAAGTCATTTAATAAAACTTTGTTGAGCACCAACTTATGTGCCTGGCATAAGACTGAATGAAACAAATATTTTGGCCTGGTTGAATTTATATTTTGGTGGAAGAGATAGACAAAATCAAAGCCATTTATAATATCAGGTGATAATAAGTGTAAGGAAGAAAAAGTAAGGTGGGGGAGTGAATGGGAACTACTTTCAGAAGAGGAGTGGCATAGAAAAGCTCTCTAAAGAGGTGACACCTGAGCAGAGTTCTGAACAAGTCATTATGATATCTGGGGAAAATGTTCTAAGTATTCCGGTTACTGAAGAACAAATGTAGAGGGGAAGAGGCAGCAATTGGTTTGCTGACGAAACCAACTCCAAGTGGTATAGATGGGGCTCAGCGAGGAAGAAAGCAAGGAGTAGGAGATATAAATCATCCTTAGAGACTAGTTGTTGAGTTTGAGGAAACTATTACATCCAAACATATGTCCATATGCCCAACAGGCAGTGGGAACTAGAAGTCCAGAGTTCAGGACCAAAAGTGGTACTGCAGATAAAGAATCAGGCATTGCTAGTGCCTGTATGGAGATGGTGAGAGCAGTGAGAGCATCAGGCAAGGGAAATGCTGGTAGACCTGCTTATAACTGGAGCCAATGAGAGAATAAATACCCAAGCGCACGCTCTCTCTGCAGTCATAATTACTGGTCAATTTTCTGAAATAGTATCTGCTTAGATGATTAATAATCACTATTCTATTAATTGTAGAATGCAGTGTTTTGGTTTGGTTTTATGTCTTAGATCAGCATCATATCTGTGCCTTAATATTTCTTCAAAAATAGTTCCATTTCTCACTTGCTTCTTATATTCCAAGGATCCTCAGGGTTTAATATTTTGTTTCTGTAGTATTTTTATATTCAATTGATGACTAAAGATTGAACATATTTAAAGGGCACAGTGTGATAATTTGATACATGTAGACATTGTGTAATAATGATCACAATCAAATTAATCAACACAGCCATCACCACTCATGCTGTACATGACCTCCCCAGAACTTATTCATCTTATAAGTGAAAGTTTGTACTCTTTGATCAACATCTCTCCATTCTCCCACTCCTGGCCTCTGGTGACCATCATTCTACTCTGCTTCCACGAATTTGATTTTTTTTAGATTCCATGTATACATAAGATCATGCAGTATTTGTCTTTCTTTTTCTGGCTTATTTTACCTAGCATATGTTCTCCAGGTTTATACATGTTGCTGCAAACGGCAGAATTTCCTTCCTTTTATGGCTAAATAATATTCCATGGTGTGTATGTATGTGCATACATGTTACATTTTCTTTATTCATGCATTGATGGACAGAGGTTGATTCCATATCTCGGCTAGTGTGCATAATACTGTAATAAACATGGAAGTGCGGATATCTCTTTGACAGACTAATTTCAGTTCCTTTAGATACACACCCAGAAGATGATTGCTAGATAGTATGGTAGTTCTATTTTTAATTTTTTGAAGAACCTTCATGCTGTTCTCCATAATGGCTGAAAATCAAGTTGCTGCTGTTATCTTGTCCTCAAGTCATGTTTAAAAGCAGCAATGAGAAGCAGTGCCTACACTGCTCAGGGTGGATGGCAAGGGCAGCCCACGGGCTGGTGTGTAGAGGGGAACTCTCAGAATCTCTGGATTTGCGGACAGAAAAGAGGTTGTGCCTATGGATATAATCCCCAGCACTGGGGCTCTCAGGACTTCTGGTGGAACGACCCAACAGTTAAATCCCAAAATGGAGATTTTGGGTTTTTCCGGGGAAACAGCATAGTTGACACTGAATGTTATTTGCAGATTTAACTGTAGAAGGTTTAAACCATTTTTCTTGTTTTCAGTGAATCATTTCATGGAAATAGCCATATATTATTCCTTGTTTTAGAACCAAATTATTTCTTAAACAAGGGGGATTAGAAAAGTGAGTTATGCTAGTAAAATTCTCAAATTGCTTTGCACAACATCAATTCAGTGAGATGCATTCCCGCCTTCATAGGTAATGGCCCAAATTTAAAGTAACATAATCAACAACCAGGATTTGTCAAACATAAGACTATGTGGGAATGTATGCTAACCACTGCAGGAGATGGGAAATGCATTAGGAATTGCCCTGAGAAAACGTGCCACCCAATTGGTAAGCAGAGGCATGAAAATGAACTGTAGCACAAGGCAGTGAATGGTAAGCAGTTTGTGCTACCTGAGCTATATGAGTCCATAGAAGAGATCGCTTCTGTCTGGGATGTTCAAAGAGGGGGCAGGATTTGAGCCGAGCACTGAAGCATGGAGAGAAGGAGGCCCAAGCAATGGGACAGTGTGTGCAAGGGCATGAAGATGAGGCACAATAGGGCACATCTGACGGTGGAAATGCAAGTTTAAATGCTGATAGTTACAAGCTGTGTGACCATGGGCAAGTTGTTAAACTTTTCTGAGCTGCCATTTTCTCATGGTGAAAGAGAGATACTAGAGGAACCTGCCTCACAGGATTGTTGTGGAGAATAGAGGAGATAATACAAGTGAAGCACTAGGCAGCACCATACTTGGAACTGAGGGTTCCAGTCAATGTTCAGTATTGTTACACTTACCAGGTTGTGAAAGAGCGCAGGCAACCCTTGAGTTGAGCTCAACGCTGGAACCAAGATCAATGACAGAGGGAACTTGTTTTCAAACAGCAACTAATGACCAGAGAGAGGAAATGGGTCATGAAGCTCCATGGTGCCTTTCATGAAAATGAATGTAAGGGAGTGATTCAGGAAAAGGGACCACAATCAACACCAGCAGACTCTTCCTATGCACTGGGGCCCATCTCATGATGAGCATGAGAAATGGAGTCCATTCACCCTTGCCCAGCTCCTACACCAGCTACACTCTTTAGACCAAAAAGCTCCTAAGAGGAAAGTCAGAAGGAAACCAACCCAGGGAAATACTTGGGGATAGTGCCTTACAATCTTTGCCCCCTCATTCCTTCCCCTCAGGAAACTATAGGAAATGAGAGTTTACTGAAGGCAGAGATGACTGAGAGTACTTGCTACAATGCTTGGGACATGGAAAGATTCTGCAGCAGACCTCCTCCCACCCCAACCCCAGCCTCTCAGGAAATGGATGAAGGAACAATACTCACTGGAACCAGATACAGGAGCATGTCTCATCCAGGAGCCATTGCAGGGGTAGGGACTTCTCTGTTACCCGGGGCAACAGACAAATGGAGGAGACAATCAATTGTCCCTTTGAAGTCCCAGAGGACACTTCTAGAGCCCATATTGAACGTACCTGGCTTAGAGGACTTGGGAATGAGAAGGCCTGCAATGTACCTGAATGTCAGCTAGTGCTACCCTCCACAGTGTTGAAGATGGTACAAAAGAAATGTACAGAAGTGAAAAGAACTAGGAGGCTTGGGAAGGTACAGGAGAGATCAAAGAGGCTGATTGATGGAAACATTCTTACACACCTGGGCTAAGCAAGCTAGCTCAGTGGCCAAAGTGCAGTGGCATTTTCTTTTCTGATACTAGAGATACAAAGACATAGTTACTAAGGACATGACAACATTTAGCAGCAAAGGCTAGCAAGAGTTATGCTTCAGTTTCCGGAGGCTTGTAAAGAGAATTTATCTTTCTTTGCATCCTTTTGATTAAACCTCAACTCAAATCCTACAGTGTTTTTAGAAAGCCCATATGTTAATTAGAAATGATGCTTTGAGCAAGACTGGAAAGAACAGCAACAAAACAATCATTCAAAGTAGTGAAATAACTCTTGGTGAACACATTTCACAACTAGAAATAATGTTAAAAAGTGGCTGAATCCCATTACTGGGGATATACCCAAAGGATTATAAATCATGCTGCTATAAAGACACATGCACATGTATGTTTATTGCGGCACTATTCACAATAGCAAAGACTTGGAACCAACCCAAATGCCCATCAATGATAGACTGGATTAAGAAAATGTGGCACATATACACCATGGAATACTATGCAGCCATGAAAAAGGATGAGTTCGTGTCCTTTGTAGGGACATGGATGCAGCTGGAAACCATCATTCTCAGCAAACTATCGCAAGAACAGAAAACCAAACACCGCATGTTCTCACTCATAGGTGGGAATTGAACAATGAGAACACTTGGACACAGGAACGGGAACATCACACACTGGGGCCTGTTGTGGGGTCAGGGGAGGAGGAGGGATAGCATTAGGAGATATACCTAATGTAAATGATGAGTTAATGGGTGCAGCACACCAACATGGCACATGTAACAAACCTGCACGTTGTGCACATGTACCCTAGAACTTAAAGTATAATAAAAAAGAAAAAAAAAATGTGACCGAATACACTTGTTACTACATTGCATGAATCTTTAGGATCAAGAGAACCTACCCAAAGAAAATTCCCGAATGTCAGCTTCTTATTGTCCCTAGGCAGGAGAATTGCTTGAATCCAGGAGGCAGAGGCTGCGGTGAGCCAAGATTGTGCCACCTACAGCAGATGCTTCTTGGTGGTGTAGACTGCTCACCTGAGTTTCTGGGCCTGACCCAGGTGCTCCCCAAAGCTGTAGACTGTCTGTATCTACCTGAGTATCTGGACTTGAACCAGGTGCTCCCCTGAGCGGTAGGCTCTCTGTACCCACCTGAGTGTCTGGGCTTGAACCAGCTGCTCCCCAGAACTGTGTACTGATCATATAAAAATCAGAGCTTTGAACTGAGTGCTCCCTCAAAGGTCTTTACTTCTGCTACTATATTCTTCCAAAACCACACAATTCTTTTTATTGTTGTTGCTTTTGTTCTTTTTCTGGGGGTTTTTCGTTTGTTTGTTTTTTGAGACTGAGTCTCACTCAGGCTGGAGTCTTTTTTTTTTTGGAGTCTGTTTGTGTTTTGTTTTTTGAGACTGAGTCTCACCCAGGCTGGAGTGCAGTGGCACAATCTTGGATCACCACAGCCTCCACCTCCTGGGTTCAAGTGATTCTCCTGCCTCAGCCTTCTGAGTAGCTGGGATTACAGGTATATGCCACCAGGCCCGGATTATTTTTGTATTTCTAGTAGAGATGGGGTTTCACCATGTTGGCCAGGCTGGTCTTGAACTCCTGGCCTTGAGTGATCCACCTGCCTTGGCCTCCCAAAATGCTGGGATTACAGGTGTGAGCCACCGCGCCCAGCCGCAATGCCACACAAATCTTATAGTAGAACTTCAGGCACTGCAGCTCTCCATTCACAAGACATAAAGTCATCAGTATCTAGGGAAATCTGTCCTGTCGTGAATTTCTAGCCAGTCACTGCATTTCATACTGTTGATAAGTGAGAAACACAAGACTCCAAAAATTCATGGAAAAACAA
>NW_012105253.1:838842-882242 GCF_000951045.1 Mandrillus leucophaeus
AGCCAAATCAGTACCGTAAGGTAAATGGGATGCATAACAATTTTCCTGCCGAAACTCTTGCAAAACCCCCTTGATTGATGGAGGAATGAGCAGGAGCATTGCTGTGGTAGAGGACTCTCTCCACCATGGCATTTTCTGCTAAAGCTTTGTTAACTTTCTCAGAACACTCTCATGATAGGCAGGTGTTATTGCTCTTTGGCCCGCCAGAAAGTCAATAAGCAAAGCGCCTTGAGTATCTCAAAACTGATGCATGACCTTTGCTCTGGCTTTCACTTTCCCTCTTAGAAGCCAGTGTTTTAATTGTGCTTTGTCTTCAAGATTACTTTGGTAAAGGCAGGTTCCACCTCCTGTGAGAATTCAAAAAAATGCTTCAGGGTCTGGATCCCACTTGCTTACAATTTCCATTGAAACCTCTGCTCTTGTCTGCAGCCGATCTGGGTGCAACCGTTTGGGCATTCATTGAATGAAAAGTTGTCTCAACTTTAATTTTTCAGTCAAAATTGTATAAGCTGAATCAGTTCACATGTCTATAATGTTGGATACTGTTTCTGCTGTTAAACACGAGTACTTTTCAATTACAGCATCAAGCAGATGAATTATTTCCTCACAAATTAATGTGTATGACCTGCTGCTGCAGGCTTCATCTTTAACATTGTCTCAACCCTTCTTAAAACAAGTTATCCATTTGTAAACTGCTGATATATTTGGGGCATTTTTCCCCATAAACCTTTTCAGAAAACATCAATGATTTCACCATCCGTCCGCTCAAGTTTAACCATAAATTTGATGCTTGTTCTTGCTTCAATTTTAACAGAATACATGTTGCTCTGATAGGGACTTTTTTCAAACTAATGTCTTATCCTTCTTAGTGCTTCAAACTGGGTCCTGATCAGACATATTATTGCAAGTTAGTGCAAGTTTATTTTGGTGCAAAAAAAAAGATTTGAAATCCATTGCATAGTTTTTTCATAATACGCATTTTCCATGAACATTTTGTAGAATGCTTGTATGGGCTCAATGTAATTCCGTAGCTCTATATAAGCAGAGTGGCATGGGAGACAGAGTCACAAATGGGCTCGAATCAGGCTCGTGCCCCTTTATCAGCTCCAACACTGACTTTCAGGGTAAACTTTGAGAACACTTAAGGAACATGTGCTAACTGCAGGCACCTGCTATGTTCTGAGGAGGAAATGGTTACCAGCCTAGCCCGTCTTTTGCCCCATCCCCCAATTATATGATGAGTGCAGAATCAGGCCAGTAGAGCCCTTCAGAGGCTTTTAAAGGAAAGCTGTTCTAGACAAGGATATGTCATAAATTAAATATAAAAATGTCCCAAGTGCCGGAGCAAGAAAGCTGGAAAAGCCCAGAGAAGACTGTAGCAGTGCCGGCAAAGTCTGAAGCACACAAGGCTCGGTAGACACTCCTGCATCTCTGCAGACATGGTTTGGTTTCCAGCCTGATGCTTGAAGTCAGTCCATTAGCTGGGGATGCCCACATCCACGCCTGGGCCCTGGAGGATGTTGGCTCAAAGCCACAGCCAACCGAATGCAGAGGAAGAGGAGGCTGAGGGGAGCCGACAAATGATGAGCTAATGAGGGTCGCCCTCCAATATCTTCTCCATTACCAAGGCCTCCAAACCCACTACTGGCTGGGCCTTGTTTTGAGTTAGGCAATGTCCTCTCTTTTCAGTTCTCTCTGAAAAAGTAAAAGCTGTACTCTAGGTAGAACTCACTCAAGCTCCTACTACTTTAGTGGGAACGAATTTAACAATTATTTAATGCCTTGTTAGGATAGACAGAAAAACCCATTAAGCGTAGAAATTTGCGGTAAGTAGAGGGCCCAGAAACCAGGAGACAGAACCAAGAAAGGTCACAGAGCTTCACTTGTTAGCTGAATTCCCCTGGGCCAACAAGCTTTTAGCTCTAGATTGGCTGTCATGGGAGGATGCTGTGTGTTGTCACATTCCTCCTGCTCCATACTCACCTCTTCAGCTAGCAGGAAAGGGGAGATGACACACCTGGGGACCTGCTACTGTCACCCACCCTGGCCAAGGGCAAAGCCCCCAGAAGGACTGCCTTATTTCAGAGAAATGAGAGGCAGGCCCTGTGGGCTTGCGGACAGCTCCAGAAAAGAAAAGAATCCGGGTCACCCACATCTTCAGAAAATTCGACTGTGGTAAGAGCATTGAAAAATGCTCCCTAACTCAGGTCTGGGTGTCCTCTCCTCCCTCAGTTAATAAACGAAGTTTCCCATGTGAGTAACAACTTCTTCATCAATCAACAGAAATGCAGCATTTCTGAAAAACGTCCTGTAAATAACAACTCCCTTTTCATGCCTTAGCATTACACAGGTCATCTTTAGTCCTGAGTCCCCCTGGGACTAAAGGTACCAATGGTTTGTGGAGAAGTTGCAACAGGTGTGGCCGAGACTTGCTCAAGATGTCCAGGGGCAGCCCCTAGCCCAGAGGAGATTCTCACAGACTTCCTTAAGCCAAAAGCCTGCAGGAACCACACCTTTGTTACTCCTCCTGTGGTAGGGAATATGCAGAGCTGAACCCACCAGGAACACTCCATTGACACAGGGTTTTCCAGAACGAACAGCCTGGAGTGCACATTTGTTGAGAAAGCAGTTACACTCAGGATTCTGAGTAACTAACCGATAATTGATGGGCATCAGAGATGAGGCTTCTCTCTCTCCTCAACATTCCAGGGTCACTGGGGTGAGGTGTCCAGCCTCAGGCATGCCTTGGCCGGTGAGCAAGGCAGTTACTAATCATGGTCCAGGTGGCTTCTGAAGGAGCCTGGAAGATGAATGCAATGATCCTCCCCCATAGAGGGAAGTCCCAATGAGTTTTACCAGAAAAGGGGCTGCTCAAGGCTTTGGAGCTTCAAATATCAGTATTTTTCTTAAGGCATTTAAGAGGGTCTTTAAGAGACATTATCTCATCTAGTCCCAAAACAGCCTCTGAGTTAGGGTCTCTGCTGCCAGGACAGCTGATGTGCTCCAGAATGGGCTAGATGACGAAGGAGGAGGAATCCCACCACTCAGGACAAGCTCACAGGGGACTCCTCAGCCAGGCACCACATCCAAGGCTGGTGATTGAGGGTGAGCTTTAACCCAACTAGCAAAGCACCTTCAGCTAGGGAACCCAGACCTTTTGTCACAATGCCTCTCCAAATAACCAAGATCTCAGTTCTCTACGAGTTACGTGGCCTTCAGCAAGTCACCAAGGATGTACATGAAAGCACCTTAAACTATACAGTTTACCTTAAACCACAAATGTCAAGTGTTATTTTGAAAGTACTTGGGAGCCTTTTGAAAATATACATGGTGATGGAAAAGCTGATTCTGCTTCTTTGTTCTTCATCCAACTCAATCCCAAAAGAGATGTGCCCCACCTAACTGCCTTGTGTACCCACCCACTTTGTTATTCAGCAAATATTCACTAACCTTCTCCAGGGTGCCATGTACTATGCTAGATGCTAGCGACAGAACAATAAATGCGACACCCTTAGAGAATTCCAACACTGCCTATTCCTATCTCTGTTTTCTACTCTTAATCTGTGAGTCCCATCCCAGAAAGATCCCTTCTCCCAGGAGCAAACAGAAACCATCTCCTTCCTGGTGTAGATGAACAGGCATGAACACGCAACCTCACCCTGTGAGCTAGGGAGTCCCTGGAGGTGAAGTCTGTGCCACAGTCCTGAAGCCATGAAACTCAGCCCTCTCCTACCCCACCCCATCATCATGGCCCCACTCAAAGCCTTTCATGACTGAGGCTCTTGGTGCACCCAGCCTCAGTCTTAGCAGATACACAGTCTTTTGAAGCCACTTTTGAAATAAATACATGAAAGAACAAACCAGGAAACCAGAGGTTTATCTCTACCTGCAAAGCCCTGTTAACCATGTCCATCATAGGGACTTGCAGCAGGTTGAGTATAGACACTAAAGTCAGAAAGACCTGGGTTTGAATCCTGGCTTTGTCACCTGTGAGTCTTTAACCTAACTGACCACTCAAAAGCTTAATTTTCACACTCGTAAAACTCAGAGAATAACATCTCCCCCATTAGTGATATTCAAATAATTAAATGTGATCATGTTGGTAAATAATTTAATAGTGCTTGGCACTTGGAAGTACTCTATAAATGGCAGTCTTTATTATTTATCATTATAATAGTCATTACTATTGACATGCTCGCAAAAGACAGTCCATTTCCTCCCATGCAACTTCGTATCCCTACTGCCTATATGGATGTACAACAACAACAACAACCAAAAAAAAAAACCCTCCATTGACTCCAGAGCAGGTTATTTCCAACTGTGACCCTAATTCATCTTGCCTTTTTGGCAAAACTAGCTTTCAGTCCTGAAGGTCAAGATATATTTATCCTTGGTGTAATATTCACCTGATGGACAAAATGAAAAAGTAAATCACAACCTAGAACAATTTCACTTTCCAACAAATCCATTGAGTTTCATGTCTCCTACTCTATCCATACATAAGCTTTCAGCACACTTCTTCATAGCGGATCCCCTTTCTTGCCAACTACAGTCACTTCCTCGCCCCCCTCTCTCATCTGTGGTTCTCTCACCTCCATTTCCATGACTGCCAACTGCCTCCTACAGCTCAGAACACCCCACCGCAACGGAACACATTTCTGCATCTGGCATGGGAAGCCCCAAAGAAGATACAGGCAAGCAAAGAGAGGCTGTGTAGTAAAGAATTAACCTTGCCCAAAGAGAGTCTGGCCTTTGCCCTGGGCTTCTGGGAGGTTGTCTCTAAGCCCTTGGAATGTCAAGTCCTGAGAGGAGTGTCTTGGTTTGCCTAGGACCTTGGGTCACGCAGGTTAGTATGATGCAACAGTGTGACACAGCGGGGGCTTTGGGTCTTGCTGAGTCAGGTCAACCTCCAGCTGAAGATTAGACTGGAGACTGGGATCAACCTACTTATGTGATGGAGCCCCCCACCAAAATATCTGAATACCCAGGCTCAGGTGTGTTCCCTGGTTGGCAACGCTCCATGTATAATGTCATGTTGCTGCCAAGAAAGTAACACTCTCCATGACTCCAAGAGGAGAGGAAAACAGAAGCTCCACATTTGGAATTTTCTTGAATTCTTCCCTATGTGCCATTTCCCTTGGCTAATTTTAATCTGTGTTATTCAACTGTAATAAGCTGTGCCATATAATAAACACTTTTGGTACATTCTATGCATCCTTCTACAGAATTATGGAAAGTAAGAGTGGTCCTGGGGACCTCGAAACTTGCAGTTGGTGTCAGACATGAGGGCAGTCTTGCAGGCTGTTCCTCTAACATTGCAGAGGCCATTGGGAAAATCCCTGCAGATGGGCAGCCAGGTTCCAGTGTGTACCAGGAAGTTTCCAGGAAACTGAACAACCACATCCTTGGGCCATCCCCTGTCGTCATCATAAGGCAAGACTCAAAGCCTAAAATTGCTACTCTGCCTTCACTTGCAAGTCCTTGTGTAGTCTCAATGATCAACACTCCCTGAATTAATGTGTACAGGCAGAATTTTCCCCTACCCCAGCCTTCACTCTGTCCTCTGACCTCCGTGTACAGTATGGGAGAGGTCCTACCTCTGGGTTATTTGGGATTTCTAAATCTAGCATAAATAGCAATGGTAGGTGGTGGATTAGAAGGAATATCATGTGGAAGACTGTACCTGGGAAACTGCCACCTGTGCCCATGTAGCCCATCAGCCTGTAAAATGTTATTGCCACTATTCCACTGAGCCTAGTCCTCAGCCTAAGGGAAGAAATTATATAGGAAGAAGAAGGGGGAAAAAGGAGCCAGAAGAATGCTCAGGGAAGCCAGAGGTCAGTAAGAGTGTCAGCCACAATAACGTCTGAAATCCTCAGGAATCACACCCATGTAAGGATGGCTTCCCTCCACTTGCTGGGCCCCTCTGCTTAGAAACAAAGCTCCTTTTCAAGATTGTGCTGCTATCTGCAGTGGTTTAGTGTCCAGATAACTAGGAAGCAAGGAGGTACATTCTTATGTCAAGGCTCATGGGGAAAATACAGGAAGAAGAAATGTCAGCATTTGGATGCCAATGGCAATGGAAAGCCCCAAAAAATTCAAAAGGGAAAGAAAATGCATTTTGGTGATAAAGGCCTAGAGTGAGCTGATGCTAGCTGAATGCTATATTGGGTCTGAACTAGCCACAGTATCTTCCTTTGTTAACCCTGAGGCCTAGCCAACTGCCCCAAGAATACAGAGTAAAAAGGAACAAACTGGACCCCATATGTTTCAAATGAAGAGGTTTCAGGGCTGTATCAGTCACTTAAGGCTAATATTTGGCTTTCCTTTAAATTGCATTGTCGTCAACGACTGTTCAGGCTGAGTTGCTTAGACAGTAAATTCTGGTTCTAGCTGCCATTTCACATTATGCTAATGTATGTGAGAAGCTGTCTCCCTGGATACCGTAGCAAATTGCCAGCTGAATCATAGAAATGCTGTCAAGTTTTTTTTTTTCAAGTTTTCCATTTTTGCTTTGCCATTGTGTGTAGTCAAGAGAAACCAGGAAAGGCGGGGAGGGATGTATATATATATATAAAATGTATGTATCAAGCTTTCCATTGGAACGGTTTTGCCTCGTTGAGAAAAAGCTGTCGCTTTCTCCCTTGTTTCCAAAGCAACCCACATGCATACCTCCATTTTATCTGAAATCATTTCTCGGTCCAAATATCTGTGTCAGTTTCAGGGAATTAGCCTTGAGAGCCAGCAGAGGGAGAGAGAGAGCACCAAACCCTGATTTTCCATAGATTCCACTCAAAATCAGAGCCTGAAAAAGTGGACACTTGCTGAGTCCAAAGAGAAGTATGCAAATCAAATGGATTCACTAGGTGAAGCCACTTTTTAAAAGATGGCCCAGGGTTCCTGGCGTGATACAAACTGCCTTGGCTTGCAAACTGGTTCTAGTTTTGGCACTGCTATCTTCTCTCCTTGGATGACCCCTGTTGTGAACGGTCATTTTATCTATTAAAAGTAGGAGAGGAAACTGGATGAGCTGTAAGGTCCCTGTGGCCCTAACATTCTAAGTCCCTAGGGCTCTTTTCTGGCCTTAGCTGCCTGTGGGGCTAAGGATAACGATAATTTATTTTGTTGGAATCAGGAGCTGGACCTGATAGCCTAGCAAGGTTCCTTCCAGGTCTAAGAGCCAGGATTCTGTGAAGCACAAGTTGCAAAATGGGTAATTTCCCCTAGTGTCTGTTGGTAGATAAGACAGATGCGTGCAGGGGTTAAAGGCAGCTATAACAGACAGAGCACGCACTCCCTGTCTCCCACTTCTTTTCACTTTTGGACTCCACTTTTCTTTCCCTGGCCCTTGTGCTACTTCCTGGAGTTGTGATGGGGACAGAAGCACCCAGCAGAGGACCTGGAGCGGGGCTGGAGCTCCGTCTGGGGAAGTTGTAATGATAATCACGTTCACTCACAGCTCTCAAGCACTCACTCGGTCTTAGACTTCCTGAACTGCCGCTTTGTTAGCTCTGGAACCATATATGACTAACGATCCCTGCACTTGGGACCCTCCTCTGCATCCCCAATTTCTTTGCCTCATCTGTCCCATTTCCAACCACCCAAAAGTTCCACCTATATCCCAATGGCAGCATTTCCTGCAGACAATGATTCTAACTTCTGCCCCGTTTCACCTGAGCCCTCACCTAGATTTTAATCAATTTAAGGGTAGCAAAGTCAAATGACTTTGGGAGACAATTAAAAAAAAAAACCTATACACATGAGGTTTCCTAATTTGAGGCAAATAGGAAGAAGTAGAACTGTCTCTTAATAGAATAGAGTGCATTGCCCTCTTCCTCACAAACACGGCATTCAAATTGAATTTTTTAAAAACTTTGTGCCCCAAACAAAATGGTTATGCAGAAATTAAGCCTCCATCCCAACAGTTTTTTTTTACTGCAAGCAATACATTCATTAATTTTGGATTTCTTTTTAAATACAGAAATATACCACATTGAGAATTCACAATTATTTTCAGTCACTAAGGCTGATCTGGGGTTATCATTTATATTATTACAAAATGGTCTTTTTAAGTTTAATGAATCCTAAAGTTTTCTTACCATAAAGCCTATATTATCTTTTATTAACTGTCTTACACCTAATCTCTATAGTATTTCTGTAATTTTCCAATGGAAATACTCCCAAGCCTGAAGTGATACCTGTGGGGTTTCTCCAAAGTGGCCCCAGTAAGTGTAAAATTCCTCTGATATCTTATATGGTTTTATCTTTAAAAAGAATATTTTTGTGAATTTTGTTTTATACTCTACATCTAGATTTATTAATTTGAAAATAATTTTTTTAAATTACTTACCACCTACGTAACATTCACTCCAAATCTTCAAGTAAAATAGAAACTTCTAGAAGATGTACCATATTTATTTCACCATATTCCACATGGGTCCTGGGTTGCCCTGTGCTGCATAAATAAGATTACTTGACTATTGCCTGCTTCCTAAGGATGAGGTAGGGAGATGATTTTACACAAAAGTGTCAGAGTCAGAAATGACCAAAATACAAGGATGGGGAGTGACATCTGAAATGGTGGTGAGAAGTCTGCAAAATCCTTTTCCCAACAAACAGTGATAGAACTGGAGGGGGAAATGGTCAAAAACAACAATATAAAAAGTGTGGACATTGATGAAAGACATACGTCAAACTGAAAAACGTTTATCCAAGATCAGTGGGAATCTGCTGGGTTTTAGCTTAGGAGATGTTCCCATCCACCTCTGCCTCCAATGAAACAGTACTTCAATTAAGGTGGAACAAGATAAGAAAATCATCAGCTTTGCTGAGAAAGGCAGCTGGCTTGATTTGGAGTATCTTGCAAAACAAAACAAAGCAATCTCCTGGGCATTGTCATAAACAGTAGCAATCTTGGTGGCAAATAAATGAAGAAGGTCAATGCCAAGGTGAAGCAAGCAACTAAATGGCAGACAAGCTAGACATACAACAAAGAGATCCAGAAAATAAAACATCGGGGTCTTGATACACTCCCATATAACCCTGGTGGTGTGAAAGGCTACATGCATGCGCAAGGCTGTGCTCACACTCAGGAGAGATCAGAGAGGACCTCAGATATCCACACACCCCTGAGTGAATGTGAGGCATTGTGCACAGACAGAGGAGACACAAAGGGCAAGAGGGAAAGTAAAAGCCAGGGAGACCTATAAGCTGACTGAACTTTGAGTGTATGTCCCAATCCATCCACAGATTCTTCAGCAAGGGATGGAGACTCTACCAGATTAAGGTGTTGGGCACAACCTCTGACCAATTGCTGGCTAACCACTAAGCTATGCTGACCTAGAAGCAACCCCTAGAAAACCAGCTTAACAATAAAAATGAGAAGTAAAGAATTCAGCAGAAACATTAGTAGCTACGTATTGTCGGGGAGACAGACCTTACTTAGCCCAAACAAGTAATTAAACTAACAACAAGCAACAATGACAATCCCCGGGGAAAAATCAGAGCCTAGAGTTTCTATATTATCTAAAATTTCCAGTTTTCACCAAAAATTAGGAGATATGCGAAGAAATAGGAAACTGTGACCCACACTCAGGGGTCAATATAAAATGTCTCTAAAAAAGAAGCAGTCAATATAAAATGTCTCTAAACAGATTCTGGAATCGCCAGACAGACTTCAAAGTAACTGCTATAAATATGCTCAAAGAATTAAAGGAAAACATATTTAATGAATTTTTAAAGTATGACAATGACTCATCAAATAGGCAGTATCAATAAAAATATTTTTAAACTGAGATTCCAGAGTTGAAAGATATAACAACAAACAAAACTTCACTAGAGAGGCTTAAAGGAGTACACCATATGGCAGAAGAAAGGACAATAGAAATCATGCAATCTAAAGACCAGAAAGAATAAATACAAATGAAGAACACCTCAGAGAACAGTGGGATACCATCAAGCATACATATAATAGAAGTTCCAGAAGACAAGAAGAGAGAGAGAGGAACAGAAAGTATATTTGAAGAACTGGTGGCCAAAAACTTCCCAAATTTGATGAAAACCACAAATCAACACATTCAAGAAGCTTAGTAAACTCCAAGCAGGAAAAAACACACGAATGTCTATACTCAGGCTCATTATAGTCATCAAGAGAAAATTGACTCATCATATGTAGGAGAACAATAATCTGATTAACAGTTGACTTCTTACCAGAAACAGTAGACCATAAGATAGCAGGATGACATATTTAAAGGCTGAAAGAAAGAAGAAGAAGAAACTCTTTTAACCAAGAATTCTATATCCAGCAAACTGATCCCTCGAAAATGTGGCAAAATAAAGACGTTTCCAGATAATTAAATATGGAGAGATTTCATTGCATCAGATCTGTCTTACAAGAAATAATAAAGGAAGTCCTCAGGCTGAAAGGAAATGACATTGGACTATAACTTTAATCCATATGAATAAAAAAGAGCACAGAAAGGTAAATATAAATGACTAGGCAAATATTTTTTCTTTTCTCCCCTTAATACATTTAAAAGGCATAAGATTTATTCTTTAAACCAAGCTTCTCCAACCTGCAGGCCACAGGCCACATGTGGCCCAGAACACCTTTGAATGTGGCCCAACACAAATTTGTAAACTTTCTTAAAACATTATAAGAATTTTTTTGCGATTTTTTTTAACTCATCAGCTATTGTCAGTGTTAGTGTATTTTATATGTGGCCCAAGACAATTTTTCTTCTTCCCATGTGGCTCAGGGAAGTGAAAAGATTGGACATCCCTGCTAAACAATGTTAAACAACAATATAAGAACCATATCTGGCGGTTTATAATATATGAAGATGAAACATATGTACATATCATGATATATAGATATATACATGATATATATGATATATATATATATCTGAGATAATAATAGCATAAAAGAGAAGAAAGAAGTAAAGTTCTATTGGAACAAAGTTTCCACATTTTGCCAGAATTAAACTGGTATTAATCTGAAGTAGATTATGATAAACTGAAGATCATAATGTACTCTCTAGAGAAACTACTAAAAAAATGCAATAAAATACAGGGAAAATTTTTAAAGCAAATAAATAAAATGGTATACTAGAAAATATCTAACTAAACAAGAAAGGGAGTAAGGGAGGAACAGATAAACAAAAATGATAGGAGACCATATAGAAAAGAAATAGCAAAACTGCCAATGTAAATCCAACCATATCACTATTTACATGAAATGTGAATGGATGAAACATTCCAATCAAAAAGCAGAGACTGTCCATCTAGATTTAAAACAAAAATAAATAAATAAAAATTTAAAAATAAAAGACAAAAAGATCCCACTATATGCTGTAGAGTTTCTTGCCTAGCTGCCTTGCCTCCCCACTCTGTCTTCTGGCTTCACTGTTCTTACAGCACACATATCAGGAACTGAAGAGCTGAAAGCGGAAACTGTCAGAGGGGAGTTTTTGCAGTCAGAGTGGGAATAACTAGAAAGCAGTCTGTGATCTGAGGACTGGATCTTAAAACTTCAATGGTCATTCAGCTCTTAAAAAGAAGCAACTGTGGAATCCCCATATATTTCAACAGTCATATTCCTGAAAAACATGATGTAACGTGAATTTGAGGATTCAGAAACATAGATCCTACAGATTTTTTGTATCAATATCTTGAAAATGTAATTCTCAACAGCAAGAGCTATTAGGATGACAGCTTGTACTGAACCTGAAGTTAGAACCAGAGAAAGAAGAAAGTGAGGGGCTTACTTCTTCCATTATTAGGGGATCACCAACAACACAGCTAGTTTCCCTGGTTCTGAATTTTCACCTCACCCAGGCTTTCACTACATTTGAAAGAGTTGAGAACTTCATCTTTCTTGAAAAATCTTATTTACCTGCTTCTGCAACATCAGTCTCTTGGGTTTCCTTCCACATCACTGGACATTCGTTTTTAGTCTCCTTTCTTGGATCCTTCCCATTTCCATGACTCTATGTTGGGATGTCTCAACACAAGTTCTTGGGCTGCTCTCATCTGTACCCTTCCTTCAAAGGTGATCTCGTCCAGCACCATATCTGTCAATATCATGCACACTGATCCTGTTCCCCTCAACTCCAGACACAAATATTGTACTGTCCAACTCAGCATCCCATCCCAATGTGGATGTCAAATAGGCATTTCTTAGTGTTGCATATCTCAGAAATTGGTAATTCCATTCTCTCACAGCCCACATCCAATCATATCAGCAACATCTTGAGAATGTATCCCAAATCCAACTGTTTTTCACCTCCACTACTACCTGGTCCAAATCACCATAATCTCTCACCAGGCTAAGTGCAATATCCTCCCAACTGGTCCCCTTCCTTCCATCCTTCTCCCTTTAGACAAAATTCTCTACATAGAGGCCAGAGCAGACCTTTCAAATACATATCTTATTATGTCAGTTCCCCATGCAAACTCTCCAGAGCTTTCCATCACATTTGGAAAACATTCAGAGGCTCATCTTGCTGTAGGTTACATGAACTTGACCCTGGCTACACCCTCAACCCTACGCCTTACCACTCTCACCTTCAGCCACTGAGCTCCAGCCACTCTGGTCTCCTGAGTTACTACACATTCCAAGTACCTCCTGCCTTAGGGCCTTGGCACTTGTTGGCATCACCTGTAAGGCTCTTCCCCCAAGTCTCACTTTAGTTTTCCCATTAAATGCATTGAGGTTTGCCCTCACTTCATGGGAGAGCATTTTTCTGATTACTGTGTTAGAAATAAACACTCTTGGTTTATTTTTCTTCATAGCCCTATCCCTTCTTTTAATTTAAGTTTACTTGTTTATGGTCTTCTAATTATATTGGAATGTATGAGAGCTAAGAATGTCTATTTTGTTTACTGGTAAATCCCCAGCATATAGAATATGCCCTCCCACAGGTAGGTGCTTCTTAAATAGTCATTAAATGAATAAATAAGTGAATAGATAGACAGAGGGAGGGATAGATGGAAGGATGGAGGGATAGATGGAAGGATGGAGGGATGGATGGAAGGATGGAGGGATAGATGGAAGGTTGGAGGGATGGAAGGAAGGATGGAGGGATAGATGAATGGATGGAAGGATGATTGGATGGATGGAAGGCTGGAGGGATAGATGAATGGATGGAAGGACGGATGGATGGATGGATGGATGGATGGATGGATGGATGGATGGATGGATGGATGGATGGATGGGTAGGTGGATGGATGGGTGGATGGGTGGATGGGTGGATGGGTGGATGGGTGGGTGGGTGGCTGGGTGGATGGATGGATGACAGGTTTATCTCATCCCTAGGTATGGGAAATGTAAGTAGCCTCAGCAAAGACCACAGGTCTCTCGATGCCTGATCCATCCTGACCTTTTGCTTTAGTTAGAAGCCCCAGATGGCCAGGTGCAATGACTCATGCCTGTAATTCCAGCACTTTGTGGGGGCCAAAGTGAGAGGATAGCTGGAGCCCAAGAGTTTGAGACCAGCCTGGACATCATAGCGAGACCCTGTATCTTAAAAAAAAGGCAGGGGTGAGGGACAAATGCCAGTCTGCAGATTGATATCAGTACAGGATTAGGTTTTTTATTCACCCTGAAAAAAAAAACAACTAGAAAAATAAGAATAATATAGTGACTCTTTCATTGAACTGAATTTTTATAACTCTCCTTTATTTTGAGATTATCCTTATACTTTAAAATTCATGTTAAAGTTCTCATTATTTTACTAAGCAAAAGTGATAGCAAGTGGTAACTAGGTTTTGGCAATTTCCTTACTAGTGATCTAATGTTGTGTTCCGCTGTTTTAGAGGTAAGTATGTTTGTTAATGAAATCAAAGGGTTAAAAACCACTGTTTCTGGTCACTCCTTTTCTGCCTTTTTCCTGTGAGCAAATTCTTTAATAATCGCAAAGTCTTGTCAAATAACAACATGCAAAGTACCCTTGTTCCTTTAAGGCTAGCGTCTGGCCTTGAATTAAGCTGTTTCTCATACTACCTTCACCCCATCCCACCCAGAAGTGGAATTCAACCTCTGTACCCCAGGTCTGCCTCTGATGCCCTGATTCCATTGGCAGAGACCTTGACAAGAGCAGGGAAAAACAAGAAAAACAGGCAGACCTTGCATCATGCTCCCGAAAACTGTGTGTAAAATAAGCTTTTGTATATTAAGTCCCATCTTCCCATTGACCTCATGGTTACTTTTCTTCTTTCTTAGTTGTGTTTCAAGAGACAATGCACCCTAGCACAGTTAAGTTTCTCTCCCCTCTACCGAGAACCAGGGATTTGAAATACTCAAGAGAGATAAGGAACTTTTCAGATTGTGAAGTGAAAAAATATTTTATATGGAGAAAGACTGGCCCCAATTCATATATTTCTGTAAGTACAGATTTTTATTTATCACCTGCTGTTAAAATGGGGGTCACCTTTACTTAGATTCTGTTATTTGAGAATTGTGTACACTACAAATCACTGCATGACTCAAAAATTACCCATTTTGAATTCTACTTGCAGTAAACAAGGTTTTGTGTGTGTGTGTGTGTTTTGTTTGCTTTTTTTTGTTTTTTTTTTTTTTTTGAGACAAAGTCTCACTCTTGTCCCCCAGGCTGGAGTGCAATGGCGCGATCTCGGCTCACTGCAACCTCCACCCCTGGGGTTCAAGCCATTCTTCTGCCTCAGCCTGCTGGGATTACAGGTGTCTGCCACCACGCCTGGCTAATTTTTGTATTTTTAGTAGAGACAGGTGTCACCATGTTGGCCAGGTTGGTCTCGAACTCCTGACCTCAGGCGATCCACCCGCCTCAGCCTACCAGAGTGCTGGGATTACAGGCGTGAGCTACAGCACCTGGCCAGCAGTAAACAAGCTTTTAATTTCAGGTGAGAAGGAAAGCAATGAGACAAGCAGAGTGCGGGGCGGGGGGGCGGGGGGGGGGGCGCGCGGTGCTTAGCCACTCTCCTGGGAACCCTGAGTAGCACCTGTGAGCAGCTGGGGTCATCTCAGCAAATGAGCTGCCCTTCACCCAGGCAGCCTCGTTGGCATCACCTGTTAGGGCTTACCTCTGAAAGGCCATTTCTTACCGATGCTGCCTCTGTACTTTGGTGGGATGGCCCCATCCTCAGATGCCAATCAAACAAGAGAGAAACTGGTTATTTCTCACTTAGGAAACAAAGTAGATTCAAATACATGTCCTTCCTTTCCACCAGGAAGATTCTCTTCTACTTTACTAGCAGAGTCCAGGCGAGCCCCGCTTTTGACACCTTTTCAAAAAGCAAAACTCCAAACTCATAAAACAAAAGTTAAAAGTGGGGAAACAGTAAGGGAACAGGGAGGCACAATTTTCTTTGCCAAAAGATGTGTAACTTTGCCCTGGGATACAAATGCAGGTTTTGTTATGGAGGGGGTCCTAACAAAGGTTCCTAATGTTAGGAGTCACAACTCATCGTAGAGCCTTCAAAAATGAAGGGGGGCCGGGCGCAGTAGCTCATGCCTGTAATCCCAGCGCTTTGAGAGGCCAAGGCAGGCCGATCATCTGAGGTCAGGAGTTCGCGATCAGCCTGGCCAATGTGGTGAAACCCCGTCTGTACTAAAAATACCAAAATTTAGCCAGGCATAGTGGCGGGCGCCTGTAATCCCAGCTACTTAGGAGGCTGAAACAGGAGAATCGCTTGAACCTGGGAGGCGGAGGTTGCAGTGAGCTGAGATCACGCCATTGCACTCCAGCCTGGGCAACAAGAGTGGAAAATGTGTATCTAAAATAAAAATAGTATAGAAAAACAGGGACTCAACTAATAAATGTGTAACTTAATGCAGCGTTTTTGCAGCACAGCTATTTTGTAAATGAAGATAAACCTGCTACAGGGGATTTAAAAGAGCATAGCATGGAGCTGCTGAAGCTGCAGATTTGCAGATCCAAACACCCAGAGAAAGGAGGAGCCTGGATCCATCAGGACCCAACACAGTGGGCATGCTCAGAGGGAGTTAACGAGAAAGAGTTTAAGGAAGGAATTCTGCATACAGCTGTGTGCAGAATTAAAGGAACCAATAAGAGATGGGGAAGCACGAAGGGATTGGCAACAAGGAGGAAGAAGCAGATACTGGCCCTAGGCCTGAGGAACCAGGGGAGGGAATTGCGTGTGCCTGAGAGTCTGCAGGAGCCAGAACTGTGAAAGAGAGGCACACTTTGCACAAGATGTGCCTTAAAGGAGCACAACACTGTAGAACTGTAGAATCGGAGGAGGCAGAGGGTGGGGCATGTGCAGATAAAGACTGCCACCTCTTTTGCCCTCTGGTTTTCTGGTGGTGCCTCCCAGTGGCCAAACCCAAGTGGAAGGCAGAAGGCCAGGGAGCTCAGGCAATGCTGTCCACAGAGGTCAGCTTCCCAGGGCAAGGAGAATGGAGCTGGGGCAAAGGAAGCCAAGCCAACAAAGAGCCCTAGACTGAGACCCAGGACACCTGGTGCTAACTGTGCCACTGCTGTACTGGCTTTCAGACTTTGGACAACAACACATCTAGACTTCTAGGTAAGAGACTACTAGACAGTCTCTGTGATCTCTTTGACTCAATTTCATCCAGGAGTTATGTAGATCCAGGAGCTATACATATCCAGATGTGTATCATTAGTAATAACACATCCAGTTACTACAGGCATCCCAAGGCTTTCAACCACAGCCCTTCAGTCTATGTAACACTGATGTGTTTACTAACTCCAAAAGTCAGACAGACATCAAATCCATGGCACAGAAACTGGCCCAAAGAATTCTCATCCTCGTTTCTCAACAACTTCATCACTAGAGTGACGTCTACATCGTGGCCAGTTTCCCTTGGGGTTATCGAAGAGTTCCGAATTTCACGTGGCTCCCTTGTTTCTTTTGAGAACAGCAAATACGGGGACAATTGGAAGAGGAACCACCCTGAACTCCAGAACCCGTGAAGCTGTGCCTGCAGGAGAGAGGGCTCAGACCCCCCAAATAGCAGGAAGAGACCCCCAGTCCAGTCCTAACCATTGCAGGCAGCATCTCCTATCGCAAGGGTCTCTTCTCTTTTGCATCCTTCCCATCCAGGGACTGGTACCTGCCCCACACCAGTGAGTGGGGAAAAGATCCTCTGGACGATAGGTCCACACTTTGCTCTCTAATGGCAGTCCTTCTAGTCTTTCCTGTCTCAGTACTTCTAGTGACTTCAGTCCTGTAGCTTTCCAAAGTCTTCCTCTAGTTATTTCATAGCATCTTCGGTAGGGACACTAACACATAGTAGAATTGCAACTTTTTAAGCCTTAAGCAAACAGGGATCTTAGAGAAATTTCTCTCTCTTAAGAGGAAAGAAATTAAATGATAAAAGAAAACACCAAGTCGAATGACATTTCAGAGAGAAGCAACTTCCCTCTTGCACCCTAGGGACGGTAAAAGGCGAGTTATCGGGTGCTGCTGAAATCCCCAGGTGAAAAACCCATGGGGATATGACCCGAGAGAAAACGTGGTTTTAAGGCTAAGTCTACTAATAAACCAAAGAAATACTAGTCTGTTGACCTTGGACTGAGGACCGTGGGTTGGGACACACACACTGTAACAGGTACAATGTGGGGCGGATAAAGTGTACCTGGGGTAATAAAGGCTCTAAATTTGTTTTATAAGTTTGCTCTGGAGTTATTACTGTCACTATTTGACTTAATAATTATGGCTTAATGTGTTAATACTTTTTACTTATGCAGTAATCTTGCAGACTAAGTAGTTGCCTGGGAACTCTATATCATGCACCTAGTAGGTCCTGGCAATAAATGTTAATTGCAGTATCCCCAGCTGCAGAACTTTGGAAACCATGAGGGTGCATTGCTCTTTCTTCAGACTCTTATGCTCCCCTAGACTGCCTAGTACCATATTGCATCACACCCCTTTCTGGCCCATTCCCATGTACACATATGATGTGTTTCCCTGCACATCTGTCTGTAATGCACTGTCCAGGCCACTCTAGCTGTCATTTTTTAATGCCTCTCTGATTCCTGTGGGTGCTTCTGTTTGTTTAGTTGGGTTTTTTGTTTGTTTGTTTGTTTACCTCCAGTATAGAAGTTTCTGGCAAAGAGACTGCATCTTCCTTAGGGACTGACAGACCCATGCAAGTTAGACTGTGAGCCTCTTGAGATGAAAGTTCTCTCACTCATCACTGTATCCTCAGGGCCCAGCAGAGCCACATGGCCCACAGAAAATGCCTAAAAAAGATCTGCAAAATCTGAACTGAGTTTTAGGTACATTGGAGCCTAGCCAACCCTTTAGGGAAACACAGTGTTTAATGCAAAGGAAAAGCCGAGGAAAGGAGTTTTCCTTTCCCACAGCTTGGAGTGCTGAGAAATGCCCTTCTCTTGCAAGGTGGGAAGAGAACAGAGACAATGCTTTGGACCTAAATGCTTTCAGAAAGAAAAACTGTAGTGTGATTAGACCCATTTGATCCTGTCAGATATGAAGCAGGCTTGGGCAAACGATGAGGCCATGCCGGCCAGGGCTCCACTTGGTGGAAACTGTTAAAAGGTAACAGGCAAAGGAAACTGATTTAGCGCATCTTGGGAAGGGGGGATGAGAGAAGAGCCACACGTGGCCAGGTGCTCAGCAGGAGCTGCTTGCTATGGAGAGGCTGATTGTGATAAATGTCAAGTAGCCTGGGGGGATTAAAGGAAGGTGAGCACAGAGCCCCCACTTAGCTCCCATGAGAATATCAGACACTCCATCCTGTGTTCTTTCCTTTGAGCTCCTGGAACTAAGTGCTTCTCCCTACTCTGTCATGCTTTCTTTCCTTAGCAATATATTTCCTTCTGGTCCTGTCCCAGTTACACAGAGAGGACATATTTTAGTGGAAATTAGCCTTGATGCTGGAGCCAGACTGCCCAGTTCGAATCCTTCCTTTGCCACTCACTAGCTGTGTGACTTTGAACAAGTTACTTAACCTCTCTGCACTCCAATTTTCTCATCTATAAAGTGGGATAATGATAACAGTACCCATGCATAGGGCTGGTATGAAGATTCAATAAATTAGTGCATGAGTGCTATAAAGGTGACCTGCAAGCTCACTGGCCATGTGACTCTCTGAGACTCAGTTTCCATATCTGTAAAACTAGCTAGTTAATAATAGGCATCTTGCAGGGTATTTGAGAGGATTGGAGGTAATGAATACATTCAATCTAAAATGCCAGGAATACAGCAGTTGCTCAGAAAAAAAAATAGCTATTTTTATTATTACCAATAGGTAACTATTTTGGCCCCAAAAATATCTCATTTTGGGAGTTTTATTTCTTTAAGAAGAATTCATCTCTACGACATTGGTCTTGTAAGTTTAAATTTTGTTTCCTTAAGGTAAGGAATATCCATGTTGAATTAATCATTTCCACTAAAGCTTGCCTCTGAATTATTAGAATGATATTAGATGAAGGGAAGTCTCATATTAGATTTAATATAGCCACATAGAATTTCTTTTCAAAATTCTGCTATCTGAAATGCATCTCCAGGGAAAAGATGAAATAGTACCAACAGCCATCGGAAAGGCAGAAGACAAGCTTCCCATTTAGAGCAGAGAAAGTTCTCCAAGCGGAAGGAAGCCTCCTTCCATTTTTCCAGACAACGCCACCCTTGGCCAGGCACATCACAAGGAGCCCCTTTTCTCATTGGGTCCCATGTAGTTACCATCAGGGCAGAGTTCAGTGCCAGCATCCTGCTCACACCCTCCCTGAACTGGGCCTTCTTCTGCCCTTTCACTGTTAACTACTTCTGCCATTTCACCTGTCACCCAGTTCCAAAGTCACTTCCACATTTTCAGGAATCTTTACAGCAGTGTCCCACTCTACCGGTACCAATTTACTGTATAAGTACCTTTTCATGCTGCTGATAAAGACATACCCAAGACTGGGCAATTTATAAAGAAAAAGAGGTTTAATGGATTCACAGTTCCACATGGCTGGGGAGGCCTCCCAATCATGGCAGAAGGCACATCTTACATGGCAGCAGGCAAGAGAGAATGAGGACCCAAGCAAAAGTGGAGACCCCTGATAAAACCATCAGATCTCATGAGACTTATTCACTACCACAAGAACAGTATGGGGAAAACCGCACCCATGAGTCAATGATCTCCCACTGGGTCCCTCCCACCACACGTGGCAATTATGGGAGCTACAATTCAAGATGAGATTTGGGTGGGGACACAGTCAAACCATATCAGTCACTCTTCCTCTTCCAGGTAGGACCCTCTTCTATAAGGAACCACCAACATCCAATAGCCCATATTATCTGCAGCTCAGAAATCTCAGCAGGAAACGCTAAAGTCACAATAGGAGAGACCCCAGCTCTGAGCACGCAACAAAATATAATCCATATACTGGCTAAGGACATATCCATCAACAAAGAACTACATATATGACAGTGCTCATCCAGTAAGCTAAGGTTAATTTATTATTGCAGAAAGAAAAATATCTTTCATAAATTGAGAGTAGCCTAAGTGTATAGTGTTTATAAAGCCTACAATAGTGTATGGAAACGTCCTAGGCCTTCACATTCACTCACCGACTCACCCAGAGCAACTTCCAGTCCTGCAAGCTCCATTCATGGTAAGTGCTCTATACAGAAGTATCATGTTTTACCTTTTATACCTTACATTTACTGTACCTTTTCTATATTTAGATACACAAATACTTATCGGTGTGTACAATTCAGTATAGCAGCATGCTGTACAGGTTTGTAGCCTGGGAGCAATGGGCTATATCACCTAGCCCAGGTGCATAGTAGGCTATACTCTAGGGTGTTCACACAGCAACAGCACTGCCTAATGACGCATTTCTCAGAACGAATCCCCACCTTTTTTCTTTTTTTTTTTTTTTTTTTTTTGTGTTTTTTTTTTTTTTTTTTTTTTGAGGTCCCATTCTGTTCCCCAGGCTGAAGCGCACAATCTCACTCTCTGAATATCTGATGCATTTATTTGCCAAGCTGGAGTGCAGTGGCACAATCTCGGCTCACTGCAACCTCTGCCTTCTGGGTTCAAGCGATTCTCGTGCCTCACCCTCGTGAGTAGGTGGGATTACAGGCATCTGCCATCACACCTGGCTAATTTTTGTATTTTTAGTGGAGGTGGGGTTTCGCCATGTTGGCCAGGCTTGTCTCTAACTCCTCACCTCAAATGATTTACCCGCCTCAGCCTCCCAAAGTGCTGGGATTACAGGCATGAGCTACTGTGCCCAGCCACATATCCCCATCTTAAGCCATGCATGGTTATACTTGCAATTTAAGAAACAACCGGCAAGATGCTTTAGAGATGGACTGAAAAAAAAAGAGAAAGAGGAAGACTGGTCACATATGTATTAACAGAGCATTGAGTGACACGTGACAGGCGAGGACATGTGACAGGGCCTGGAGGGGTGCCAGACATGGGCTCTCATGAGGGTCCTGAGAGCCCCCAATTAATTAAGGTTGCCAGATTTAGATGGAATAAAAAGACCACTCAGTTCAATTTGAATTTCAGATAAGTAACAAATAATTTTTAGTATATGTATATTCCAAGAAATACTTGGAACATACACAAAAAATTTATTCATTGTTTACCTGCAATGCAAATGTAACTTGGCATCCCACACTACCTGACAATCATACCTCTGATATGCCCTGGTATTACAGTTCCCACCTTTTAGAGAATCTGCTAGAAGGTCTCTCCCATTCTTCTTCCTCTGCATCCTCCACTAGAAACACAAAGACAAAGCATGGCTCCATCCTCTTTCCCTTTCCCTACTGGCAAAAAGAACGAAAGTCTAAAGAAAATCCCTTCCTCACGTGACAGAGGGAGAAGCTATGGAAGTCGTTTGGAGGCAGCTGAATTCAAACATCTTGAGCAGAACCTGTGATCTGAAGCCCATTTCAGGGTCCCTCGTGGGTCTGGGGATGGACTACTGTGATAGGGAGGTGACCGGTCTAAAACTGTAGGCAAAAAATTCTAAGTGTGCGTTATTTTCCAGGAAGCTTATGTAGATAGAGAGACAGAGAGACCTATAGAGAAATATATCCATGTATATAGAGAATTATCTACATCTATATCTGTGTATATATAAATATCTATATCTATATAGCCATACATCTTGATTTGAATTGTGTGTGTTTGTGTAGAGAGAAACCTATAGAAAGAGAGATATCTATGTATAAAGATAAATATCTATTTCCACATAGCTCTCTCTCTCTCTATATATATATATATACATAGAGAGAGACGTATACATATGTATTCATACACACATATAATTCTGCCAGGATTGTTCTAGATACTGGGAAAAGTCCTATAGTGAAGCAGAGAGACATGTTCCTGACCCCATGGCACTCACATTCTAGCTGCGGAGATGATCTACAAAGAAGCAAACAAATAACCAGAAGTTTATTTCCGAGAGCAATAAGCTCTTTAAAGAGGGAACGCTTGGTAATGGGGAAAAGAGTGCTGGGGGTGGCTGGACATACTCCCTTATTCAGATCCTACAGCAGCCCCGTAGCCCCTAAGGTGTGCACAGCATTTATGAGTCTGGCACTCAGGCCCTTCTGTACTCTAACCCCAGCCCCTTTACCAAATCTCATCCTTCATTTCTCAACAGCACAAACTCTCCACTATACCATGTCTCTTGTTCCCACCTCTATGCCTTTGCTTACCTGCACATGCTCTTTTCCAGGTTCCACAAATTTTTTCCAGTTTTTACTCTACGTGATCTGGTTCTTGATCTGCCTCATCCAGGAAGCCATCTCTGGTTTCTCTACCCCTTAAAAAAATACTTAACTTATTTTGAATTCTTAGAGTATAGGCTACAAAGTCTCTTACATATTTAGCCAAATTACTTTTAAATCATTTTATTGGAGATCTTCTTGTCTCTCTACCTACATTGCAACCCCCTAGAGGATGGACGCTACTCCAAATACCCTTTCATAGTCTCAGAAACATTGTACTGAACCTAATAAATACATGCTGAAATCATGAATGAAAAGATTTGCCACTTGCATCCACATGGGGAAATGGGTCATTATTCTGTAAGTATTTTTCAATTTCATTTTACTCAGGAAGTAATAGATATTTGGTAATACATTTTTATATGAACTAAAATAAGCATGGCTCCACAGAGATGAACTATCAACAAAAAATGGACACATTTGCTGCTGGTCCTCAGTAGCTGTCTGGGATCTGGAAGCAACCTGATTCTTATTCAGACTCATCCCCTCAGAAACAAATTTGAACAAAAATAAAAAGTTGTCATAGGCCTAAGCTAAACAGGCTTTCCCTAAGTCTGTAGAAATCTTAAATACTTACAGGTTTAGCTGGAATTCAGGGGGAAAAAAATCACATAATTTCCCAAACTCTACTACTCCTATCCCTACTCCCAAACCCTTTTCCAGTCTGACGGTGGCTCCAGAGTGAGGTCCAAAAGTATTGTTTACATAACAGAAGTGGATTTACATCTGTCTCCACACAATAACATTTCTATCATGGACCATAATGAAATTCACTGGACAAACTTACACAACGAAAAGAATATGGATTTGGAAAAGGTTTGGATGCAGATCGACTCACAGGATGCCAATTCTCTTGCCTCTATTTCCGCTGAAAAATCTATAGACATTCCTAATTCCTGTGGAGTTCCATCAGGGGAGCTGGCTTATGTATACGATGTGGCTGCATTTGAGCTTAAGGACAAGTGAAAGCATATGAGCACTATTTGCAGAAACAAGAGAGTTTGCAGGAGAGGATTCTCAGAAGAGAAGGAAAACAGTTCTAAGACCTTGGTGATTTCTCTTCTTGCTGTAAACTCAATGGACTATCAGAGACTTTTTGCTGTGTTTCTCTATTTTGCAAAATGTTCTCCAACGAAGTCTTAACCTCTATAGCAAGAGTTTAACATTCATTCAGGCCTCTGGACAAAATTATCTGCAATTGTAAAATGAACAAACCTCCATCCACAAATGTCCTTTCCCAGTTTCACTCCAGAAGCAACCTGGGTTCTGCTTCTGGCTTTTCCACCATCCTGTTTCTCCTCCCTTTCCCAGGAGGCAGCCCATACTGGGAAACTTTCTCACTCCTGGACGCCTCACATGACACTTCTTGGCTCTCCTCCTACCTCTCCTGTGTAGCCTTCTTTTTTTTTTTTTTTTTTTTTGAGACAGAGTTTTGCTCTGTCACCCAGGCTAGAGTTTGGAGTCCAGTAGCGCAATCTCGACTCACGGCAACCTCCGCCTGTGCCTCCCAGGTTCAAGCAATTCTCCTACCTCAGCCTCCAGAGTAACTGGGATTATAGGCACATGCCACCACGCCTGGCTAATTTTTGTATTTTTAGTAGAGACGGGGTTTCACCATGTTGCCCAGGCTGGTTTCGAACTCCTGCGCTCAGGCAATCTGCCCACCTCAGCCTCCCAAAATGTTAGGATTACAGGTGTGAGCCACCGCACCCGGCCCTGTGCATCCTTCTTTGTGCCCTTTGCTGAGTTATTCTTCCCCCTGAGGGCAACCTGTGTTCTCTTCACACCCTCTTCTTTTATCTTGGAAACAAATCCTATTTTATGACTTCACTATCACCTCTATTCCATGACTCTCAAACCTGTATTCTCACTAAATTTTTCACCAACAATCTAGCTCAGGTGCCCACAAGCATCTCCAGCTGGACCTGTCATCATCACAGGCTCTACGTGCCCCAAACTGACATCATTGTCACCATTCTCATTACTCCTTCTCGCGGCCTCACTAGGTTCTGCCGTCCAGGCTTAAAAGCCTGGAGCCATCCATTGGTTCATTCAGCAATTACTCACATGTGTATCTCTTGTGTCCTATAGCCTTTCTAGCCCACTCTAACCAAAATTTTAGCCCCTTTGATTCCAACTCAAAATGTCATCTTCCTTTCTCTCCACTTATCCCAGTCATAGCTACCTTCAAGGCTCAATTTTAGGGCTAAGTCATCTCTCCCTTCTCTGAATGTCTGATGCATTTATTTGCCATAGTATCATCCGGGTACTTAATACAACACTGCTTTGCACAGTTACCTGTTTCATGAGTTATGTTTTACACCATCAGTTATGTTATATAGCCATACTTACAAGCTCTAGATGAAAGGAACTGCGGGGATTTTTTTCAAGGACCTGCCTACCCTGGCACATAAGTAAATGAGCTGATCTTCATGCAATGCTTATCTCAGGGCCTGGTGCAAAATAACAGCCTAAAAATATAGGTTTGAAAAAATAGTAAGAAACACTTGGTAAATTGAATAAGACTGAACTGCACAAAATGCTCCCCCAAAATGTCCACAGCCCCAGTTTTGCCTCTTCTACCAGCTCTAGTGGAAGGCTATGAGTACTGGACCATGATGAGGGCAGGCATTGTGGAGGACACAGATACATGGGAGTATTCAGTGGTGGATACATGTTTGGGTCTTGACAGGTCAAGCAAAAATGGTCCACACAGACTTGAATTATTCCAGAAGTAAAATGGAACATGAAAATACACTCGCTACTATTACTTTCCTTCCCCTCATAGCTTTTAATAATACAAATGTTTGGCTTCACCTCTTCTCAGCTCTGTCACTGGCTGCATGGCTGGCAATGAGAATGAGAATGTTCTGCAAAATAGATCTGGTCCCATGGGCTGGTACAGTAGGGAAACCACAAAGAGTGCAGCTGGATTTGAGAAGGAGAAAAGAAGCTGAGACCCAGCGAGGAGAGTGACCTGGTAATGGTCACCCTTCTACTGGCCCAACTTAACCTGAGGTTCCTGCCTCACTCCCCTCTGCTCCCCTCCCTCCAGTCTCCATTTGAGGACACCACCAGCCCCTGCTAATGTTTCCCTCAGCTTCATCAGCATCTCACATCCTTGGTTAAGAGGCTTCTTCCTACTTCCGATGGCTGCCATCACTCCGTAGAGCAGAGCTGACCTCCCTCCACCCCTTACAAAGACAGAAGTGCCGACAGACTTCAGTGTCATTTTTAATCTCCAAGCAGAAGTTAACGATTGGAGTCAAAAACAAAAGAACAAAAAAACCACAAGTGACCATCCCAAAGGCCCTCTCTGCAAAACCACACACAGAGTCCCAGGCTGACCTCGGATGAACTCCGAGACGGTTCTCCCTTTCATTAGTCAATGACCCAAAAAAAAAAGGCAATCAAGTCAGGGTCACATGACTTTGGTTCTTTGGGGTTTAAGTTTTACTTTATTTAATGTGAGTGAAAAATCTAAACTGTCTCTCTTATTTTATTCCTGGGATTTAAAGCTAGCCAATACACAAAAGAACATTTAAAAAATAGACTTTGTGGCTAGTTCAAGAGGAAAATCAGATGCAAAAGGAGGAGAAAGAGGAAGAAAAAAGATAAATGGAGGGAAAGGTGGAAAACAATGACATAAAGACAGGAGACAGGAGCGAATGCAATTCAAAGGCAGAGAGACAGCAGCTGGAATCTCAGATAAAGAATCGGGGCCTGGCGCGGTGGCTCATGCCTGTAACCCCAGCACTTTGGGAGTCCAAGGCAAGCAAATTACTTGAGGTTAGGAGTTTGAGACCAGCCTGGCCAACATGGTGAAACCCCGTCTCTACTGAAAATATGTAAAAACTAGCTGGGCATGGTGACAAGCGCCTGTAATCCCAGCTGCTCAGGAGACTGAAGCAGGAGAATCACTTGAACCTGGGAGGCAGAGGTTGCAGTGAGCCAGGATTGCACCCCTGCACTACAACCTGGGCAGCAGAGTGAGACTCTGTCTCAAAAAAAAAAAAGGAAAAGAATCGGGAAGGTAGATAATGGAGAAACACACACACACACAGAGGAAGTGTGAAAATAGCCACACAGCGAATACTGGGAGGAAATCACTATGCAGTTCTGCTCTGTTTATATTTTGTTCGTTTCAATTCCACAGTACTTTAAAAGATTCTAAAATAGCCACGCATGTGGCTATTGAGTAGTTGAAATGTGGCTACCGGGATTGAGAAAGTAAATTTCGACTTTGATGTCATTTTAATTAAACTTCCATTTAAATTTTAAAATGAAGGCAATATAAAGCCTGTTGCCACTAAACACAACTTTGTCTGGTAGGACTACTTTTCACTCCGCTTCAAAGTCAATCTGCTTCAAAGTTAATCTTATCTAAAAAAGATAAACCAGTTCTATTAATAGGAGCGTGAATATTAAAGCTGATTTTTTTGGTACTCAATTTAGTTATTAAAAAACTTTTAAATATGTTTGGAATAACTTGGAATTGTGCACTCACATTTTCAATTGTAAGTTTTATGGGCTCTAACGATAGATCAAGTATTGCTGATGAAAATGTAGCACCCACATTCAGATGTGTTTTAAGTATACCAGATTTTGAAAGCTTAGTGCAAAAAAAAAATACGATCTCTCAATAAATTTTACGTTGATTATTCATTGAAACAAGAATAATATTTTGGATATATAGGGCCAAGTAAAATACACTATTAAATTTAAGTGAACCTGTTCCTTTTTACTTTTTCTAATGTGGCTACTGGAAAATCTAAAATTAGGTATGTGGTTCATGTGTTTCAGCTGGCCAGGCCTATTCTGAAGGAAGCAAAGCAAAGCTGTTTTAAAAAGGCCTGACAGAAACCAGCGCCAGCAGGTGCCCTCAAATCTTGCTGGAGCCTTGGTAGCTGAGGAACCAGATAAATTCTTTTTTTTTTTTTTTTTTTTTTTTTGAGACAAAGTCTCACTCTTGTCCCTCAGGCTGAAGTGCAACAGTGCGATCTTGGCTCACTGCAACCTCCGCCTCCCAGGTTCAAGTGATTCTCCTGCCTCAGCCTCCCGAGTAGCTGGGATTACAGGCGCCTGCCACCACACCCGGCTAATTTTTGTATTTTTAGTAGAGACAGGGTTTCACCATGTTGGCCAGGCTGGTCTCGAACTCCTGACTTCAGGTGCTCTGCCTGTCTCAGTCTCCCAAAGTGCTAGGATTACAGGTGTGAGCCACCACGCCAGGCCGGAACCAGATAAATTCTACATAATCTGTAATGTTGGCTCCTAGCATGAGATGAACCAGGAAAGCAGGAAACTTCTTGAATCCAAAAAGGCATGCAGAGTGATATAATGGACTTCAGAGACTCAGAAGAGGGAGGATGGGAGAGGGCGAGGGATTTAAAAAAAAAAGAAAGCTACACGTTGGGTACAATATACACTACTCAGGTGACAGGTGCACTAAAATCCCAGGGTTCACCACTATAGAATTCATCCATGTAACAAAAAAAAACCTTGTGCCCCAAAAGCTACTGAAATCGTTTTTTTAAAAAAGGATCCCAGAGGACATGACAATATCCTCAACTCACGGAGCCTCAACTCATGGAGGACTTCCCATCGGGAGGAGTAACAAGGGCAGGAAGTCCAGAAGTGCAACCTCCCCAGCACTCACCTTTCAGAGAACTTATCAAAAGCTAGCAGATACCAACTCACAAGGAGGAGGAGAGAAACAGAGATGTGGAAAAGTGAGAGGAACACAAACAAACTCAGAGCAGTGGAGGATGAGAAAGCAATTGTCTTCATATAAATAATAGCAAAAGAGTGCACACAGCTCTGTACTTATACCTAGAAAATCCATCCTGGTGTTTGCCAAAGGCAGAGGAGATCTAACTCATTTATAATATTATTCTCTTCAGTATTAAAATGCGATCTAATCAATTAAAACATTTTACCCAGGAATATTCTTAAAAGTAAAATTTGTAATCACAGAAATTCTTGCCCTCATTTGCAATGCAGAAAATCATTAACTTTCTACTTTGGGAAAGTGGAAGGTGTCATGATCCATGGAAGAGACAAGAATATTCTACTTTTGCAGCCAGAGCTGAAGACTGATAACATAGATTTAGAAGCCAAATCAGTAAACACTGTAGCAGAGCTTAGAAACTTCTAGAAGGAAAGTACCAATATTGAATAGTCTTCTTTGTATTGCACATAAAACAAATTCAATCCGGTGTGTTGTACATGCTTTTTAAAATAATGGTAATTAATTTGAATTGTTGGCCATCTAACCTCCTCCAGTTAAAAACCTCATTTTCTTAAACGGGAGGAGTAAATTCATGGCAGAAAGAGGTTGTACTCTAGAACTATCCCAATACAATAGCCACTACCCACACATAACTACTGCACACTTGAAATGTGGCCAGTCTGAATTGAGATGCACCATCATATAAAATTCATATGTGATTTCAAAGATCTAGTACAAAATAATTAAATCAAATTAAAATATTTTTCAATGTTGATTATATGTTGAAATAAAATTTTGATTATATTAAGTTACACTATGTTATTAAAATTAATGTCATCTGTTTCTTTTTATTTTTTTAAGTGGCTACAACAAAAATGTTAAATCTGTGACTCACATTCTGTTTCTACTGGACAGTGCTAAAGTGACCAACTTTAGCTCCCTAAACTAGGGGGCAAAGCCCAGGTTCACTGCCACAGGTGATGAGGTTGACAGTATTCTAGAAGCAGACCCATCAAACCCTACAGAAAAGCTCCATTTATCCTTCCTGATACAGTGACCAGGACCATCAGGAAGACTGTCCTGTTGGAAACCACCATTGATGGGCCCAGGATAGGAACATTTTTCAGAATGTAAGTATTCTGAGACTCTCATCACCCGCTGTGTTGGGTGCCGTAGGATGCCACCAAGATCGCACTTCAGAGCTGAGGCATGGGATCTCCTAGTTATCCCCCTGCTGAGGCTCGAGGCTGAGTCCCACCAGGGGAATCAATCCTGGCCAAAGGCAAGGTTTCACCTAAGGTATGACCCTTTAGAAGCGGTGACTGGCCCCCAGTGACAGGTCAATTGGGTCATTGGATGGTACGAAGTGAACAACTTCATAAAAACAACAGGATACTCTGAAGGGCTATCCCAGGTCCAAATGGACTGAGACCTTTGCTGCAACTCCATTGCCGCTCAGTAGCTCCCTCTGACCAGTCCTGCTGCCCTGCCTCCCTCCCTCTCTCCCATGTCCGCTCCCCAGCAACCTCTGCATACAAAGCTCCATCTCAAGGTCTGCTTCTGGATGAACCCACCTAAGATATCCCCAGATGTGAAGAACACATTACAGCAAAATGTATATGCATGCATGCATGTGGCATGTCCCCACACACGCATATGCACAGAAAGGACTTTATCTGCTTTACATTCAGACCCAGGAATGATGTCAGGATAGTTGAGACAGCTAACAACAACAACAACAACAACAACAAAAACTAGCTCCTACCAGCTCCCGTAGGGTTCCTCCATTGTGATGGTTATTGTGAAATATTTTTCAGCCCCTGCTCTATTGGGCAGAGAACAGAAATCCTGACAGTCAAGAGCTAACCTACCCGTGAAGCTGGTTATCTCACCTAGTTAGAGCCCTTTGCTAACGAGTCCAAAGATAGAGGCTGCAGCTATCCCAAGGGGGCCAATTAATTTCATTCTGTTCCTTGACCACAGACTGCACCCTTAACCACATAGAACCCAGCAGCACTTTCGCTGTGGGTCACAGGGAGGCTATGTGGGAACACAGGCTTAGATCTGCATAAACAGTGGCCAGGTCAGGAAACTCACAGTGGCACACCCAGACAGGGGCTGCCCCCAGCTGCGTTTCTGTTGAACCTGTGTCAGTTCACTCACTGCTTCCATCACTAAGTGATTTTTTCTCCCAGAGATGGTTTTCTGGGTTCCTGGTCTTTCCCTGTTTTCTCTTCTTCTCTGAAGCACTACTTCCCTGTCTGGTCCACTGCAGCCCTGATACTTTAGTTCAACTGCACAGGTATTTTTTCTAAAGTTTGGAGAATCCTGGGTTGTAGGTTACACACAGTTAAGATACATCAAAAGCACGGCTTTCTATCACATGCCAAGCCATACCCAGGGAGGATATGCAACAATCTTCCAGGGCTCCCGAAGGTCTCTTTCCCCACTCTCTTTTCCCTGGGGGCTTCTATCCCACTTGTCATAACACTGACCACCACTGAGCTGCCCCTTTTTCTCCATAGAGAAGTGAGACCTTTCCAACCTGGACTTGGACCTAACACCTGGGCTTCGGGGTAAGACTCAGCTCCTGTCAACAACCTGTCCTACGCCCTGGACTCTGAGCCTAGAGACAGTGACAGGATTTGTTAACACAGCTCCTGAGCATGAGCCTCCACTGAAGTCAACCGGTTTCCCAGTCTGCACTTGGGGCTGGGTTTTACAGTCCCCAACTGTGCCCTGTTTACCTCCTCCCGTCCTTACTTTCTTTTATGTTTTGTTTTGTTTTTTGGAATTTTTTTTTTTTTTTTTTTTTTTTTTTTTTTTTTTTTGTGCAATGGCCCAATCTCGGCTCACTGCAACCTCTGCTCCTCTGGGTTCAAGCGATTCTCCTGCCTCAGCCTCCCAGTAGCTGGGATTACAGGCACGCACCACCATGCGTGCTAATTTTTGTATTTTTAGTAGAGATGGGGTTTCACCATATTGGCCAGGCTGGTTTTGAACTCCTAACCTCAGGTGATCCACCCGCCTTGGCCTCCCAAAGTGCTGGGATTACAAGCATGAGCCACCACACCTGGTCCTGTCCATACTTTCAAAATAAAGTATCTGATGGTGAGGGTGATGGTTGTTATTATTTTACTTCAATGAATCCCATATGTTTATAAGATTAAATACAAAAAAAAAAATCTTCAAAGGAAAAATCACTCATAATCCCACCACCCAGAGACAATCACTGTTAACATTTTGGTTTATTTCCTGCAGCCCTTTTCTCTGTATATGTGTATGTATTATCTTGTAACATTCTAATTAGAAGGATAATCTACATCTCATTTTATATTCTTCTTTTTTCAATTTGTATTCGATATGCAAGCATTTCTTTATGTCTAAAAATTCTGCACAAATGTCACATTTAATGGTTATAGCACACTCTACTATATAACTAAACCATAATTTGTTTAACTCTTACCCTATTTTTTGAGCATTAAGATCATTACCAATTTTTAGTGATGAACAATTCGAATTTAAAACTCTCTGTATATTTCACATTGTTCCCTTAGGATGGAAACCCTTAAATGAAATTACTTCGTCACAGAGCATGAACATTCTAAGACTTCTGATAAATATTGCCAAATTGATTTCAAGTAAGGTTATATTAATTTGATCTCCTATGAACACATCAACAATGACTGAGAGTTTTTTAATTTTGTTAGGTAAAAAAACAAAATAAAAAAAGATATGCTACTAGTATATTAATTTGCATCTCAGATTACTTGGTGAAACCAAATACTTTTCATGTTTGTTAGAAATGTCCATTTCTCTTTGCAACCTGTTCACGTCCTTTATGCATTTATTTATTGGGCTCTAAATCAATTTGCATGCCCTCTTGCCATATTCGGAAAGTTAATATTTTGTTTGTTACAAGTATTTTCCCAATTTCCTTGCCTTTTAATTTTTCATTACCTTTTGGCCTGCACGGTTTTTAATTTGAACATAAACAAACCTATCAGTCTTTTCCTTTGTAATTTCCCTTAAGCTTAGAAAAATCTTTCCCCCATCAGGGCATCAGATAAATAATCACCTCTTTTTCCTGCTTTGTTTAATAGTTTCCCATTGACTGTTCCCACTCTCAAGGCATTTCTAATCAGCTTCTCTCCAGGGCTATCCTCACTCTGGGTTATTTTGTCCCACTCCTCACTCATCCCATGTGCTGCAGTTGTCCCTGGAGTGAAGATAGAGGTGACCCCTTTCAAATGGCCTGCAATATTGGGGGAAGATGCAGGCTTCAGGCAGGTGGTTTGGCTCTGTTATCTTCTTACGACATTGCACACAGGGCCAAAAGAAAGTGCCCCAGTGCCCTGCTTACCTCCCAAGGGCTGAATCTATCTGCAGCCAGGGAGAAAGAAGTAATGTTCAGGATTGTTGGGAATTCCCCAGGGATTCTGGTAACCCCCCACCCCACTTGCACACAAGCACCTGCTTTCTCCTCTCGTTCCCATCTTTCCCTTTCTGTGCTTCTCTTCACCGAATCTCTGTAACTTCTCAAATTTGGGAGCAGCTCAGTCAGTGATATTGGGGAAACTTTCCTCTTCCTCTTCCACTCAATACAAACCCTCTCTGAGACTGGAGCTCCCTCCACCCTGTACCTCCAGAAATTCACTGTGGGGGCAACGGGGTAGGGTATGGACTGGGTTTGCATCTCAGAGAACATTTAGAAGCTGGAATTAGGGAGCTCTGGTCTGGTTCTCTCGTCCCCATCTCTTGTCAGTGATCCAACAGACAGAAGAAAATCCCTGTTACACTCTCCTGTTTTCTCTCATCAGAAAACTAAACAGTGGACAGGCTTAAAGATTATCCTACATCCAGGACTTGGAAGGCTAAACCGGGACAGCCAAGACAGGCCTGAAAGCCAGCAGGAAAGCACTGCGTGTCTAGGGGAGATTGTAAGATTCGAAGGACAAGGGCCACACCTATCTTATTCACTGTATCCGAGGCCCTGGCAATCTCTTAGGGCTCGGTCAATAATTGTTAAGGAATGATTAGGAGTATCCTGTACATCATGTACCCCATGAAGTATGGGAACTAACATGTGCATAGACAATCAACTGTTTGGAATTATCCACAGAGGATTTTGAGGTTGGGTTTGGTTTTAGTAACAAATGCAGTTTTTTTATCCTTGGCTAGCCCATGCCCCACTTTTAGTACTTCATCCTCGACTTCCTTAAATTTCTCTGGGCCTCATCACTAAAATGATATAGTTAGATTAGATAACCTCAAATGTCACTTCTAGCTATAAAATTCCATGATTAGATTAATAACTTAAAATGAGTGTTTTTATTGATGGTTATAAATTCTGTTCTGTCTACACATGGGCCTAGAGTACATGCAATAATTTACATCTGACTGTACTTTACTGGAAGCTAAAGTTCAAAAAGGAATTAGAATTGTGATTGACTTTTTCTAGCCTGCTGTGTACACTGCAACACAGGCACAGAAATGATTCTTCAAGCAAGTCTTCTACACCAACCACGAAACTATTATTAATAAAAGAACATATTCCTTACCACAATAAATCAGAAGGCTTCATTTAATGATTCTGAAATTTGGTAAAGGTCATTCCCAGCTTCATGAAAAATCAGTCACAAATGAAGATGTGCCAATGGAAGCCCATTCGCCACAGAAGCCAATGTGATGGGAATCTCTGCATGCTAATACACTAGAACATTCCAACTAGTACTAACATAAATAATACTCATATTGAAATGAAAATTGATCCTGGGATTTCTTTTTACATGGCCTTAGGATTTGGTGGCTTGTTCAGAGAGTGCCAACTCATTTGAATATTTGCCTAATTAGGAAGATAAATCTGCTACCCCCGCTGCCAGCAATCACGTTGTGCGTTCCAAAGCCAAATATAAATGCCTTTTGTATCACCCACTGTTTCAGATTATTCACCTCCCACGTCTGCATAGACAGCACAGAACTGACCCAACTGTTTCTCTTCTTGGCCTGTCCTCTGCTCTCTCATCAAGGCTTGGCTCTGCCACATAGATGAGAGTGCAGATGGCACAGAACAATTTTGAAGGCATGGGGTACAAGAAGATGAAAGAGAAATTAGGGTTTTATTAACCCGGAATGAGGAAACGTGATGGGCATGGAAATTCTTGGACCGGGTTCTGCACCAGGGGGAATGATCACATCTAATCCTGCTGGAAAAGCTGTCTCGCCACCCTGGACACAGAAGACAGCCCTGGTGTCCCTGAGTTTTAAGCAGCATCTGTCTCTCCGCTCACGGTACAGCCTCCGCATTCTCCCTCCCAGCCACACGGGACTCCTCTCTGCTGCTCAGACATCCCTCTGGCCTCCTCAATTCCATGACTTGATCAAGCTGCTACATCAATCTAGAAAGTCTTTGTTTCCCTCTTGTCTGGGAAGTCCCAGCCATTGTTCAAGGTCTAATTTGAAATCCCCTAAAACTCTCACCAGATCATCCTAACCTCAGCAAAATGATCTCTCCTTCCCCTCATGTTTTATGGCATTTGATTTGCCCCAATGTGCCCTTTGTTGAAGTGATTTGTTTATGAATATAGACACTTTAAGTTTTATGCAACGGAGAACAGAGGCAGTATCTTGTTGATATTTTATCCCCACAAATGCCTATCACAGACTTTACATATAACTATAGACCAGCAAGAGGCAGGCAAAAGAGAGTAGTTACCTTCTCCTGGTGCAATCTGGACATACATCTTTTTAGAAGCATCCTAGGGGGACCAACTTCCCATGCCTGAAGACAGAAGTTATCCAACTTTGGCTAGCATAAGGGAATAATCTTTAAATCAGTAGTTTGAAGTGGCAGGATAAGAATCTGCATTTTTGCAAGCCCACTCAGGTAATTCTGATGCTGGTGGTCCTGGGATCGCTGTTTGACAATTCTGCCCTGGGAAACGTTTCATGTGATATGGACAGATGTACAATGAAGTCAAAGAGGTCGAACTTGGCATTGCCAGTTTTGCAAAAGGGAGAGGTACATTTTGAGAGAGAACTCATGGCAATGAATAGGGCTCTCAACATTCTTTTGACCAGAAAAAGTCCATGTCAAAGTGCTCAGGGCTCTATATAAACACCCAGCTCCCTGAAGATATCTGTGCTACAAGGAACCTAAGACTCTTTCTTCCCTCACAAAACACATATCCCAGTGGGACATGGAAGTTATAACACCCCCAGTCTAGCTCTTAACACATGTCTGTGCCGAAATGTGTAGCAACCCGGAGAATGAGCAGCCCAAAATGGAAGAAGAGCTTACGGTGGACTATCACTTGGAGAAAGGTTTCCAAGGTTAATATGGAAAATGGAGGAAATGTATCCTCAGAACAGTGCTCTCGCAGCTGAAAGCAATAGAAATTCAACCTTCAGCAATTTCCTGGGTCACCCCATCAGGCTTTGAGCTAATCCTGCACCTAACAACTCCACTCTCACATTCTTCAACTTCGTTTGATTGAAGAAATGTCTTCCATGCCTACTATGTGCCAAATAGATATCATACCAGACATTGGGATTAAAAGATAAAAAGGCATGTCCCTTGCCCTACGGTAGACAAGCACAGCAGTAAATACTTGTAACATAAATAGTATGCTGACAGCAGTGTTCACAGGAGAGACTCCCAGCCTGCCTTGGAGAGAGGAGCAGGGAAGACTGAGGTTTCAGTCTCAGAATTGACACACTTCTCCAGGATGACCACATTCAAATCAATGCACTCTTGCTCCATCTGCTCCAAGTTACAGGAGAACTTCCCACCTAAGGGAGTGACATCTTCCGCTCCCCTCTGGCTATTAGGGAGGGCCTCTCACAGCTGTACTCAGATCGTCTCCTCAAGCTTCTCTCAATCAGGCTGTGGTGCCTCCATTAGTAACCTCCTGCTTCCTGAGTTTGGGGCATGACTGCTGGATCCCCAAGGGCCTTGTAGCAGGGGGCTCAGGGCTCCTAAGGGCACACAGGCCTGCCTGCTGGTAAAGGCAGGGTGGCTGGAGATCCACGAACACCACGGAGCTAGGGAAAGCTTTCTGGTAGGAGAAGAAAGCTACAGAAAGAGGAAGTAAGGAAGTTGAGCCCCTAAGTTTACAAGAGTTTATTGGCACTTAATTCATATTTTTACTTCTATTTCAACTAAGAATTATAATGTATAGAAAAAGCAATGCTGTGCTTCTGTGCTGCTGGATTTGGTTTGCAACATTACTGATCATTAGAGAAATGCAAATCAAAACCACATCTCACACCAGTCAGAATGGTGATTATTAAATAGTCAAGAAACAACAGATGCTGGCAAGGTTGCAGAGAAAAAGGAATGCTTTTACACTGTTGGTGGGAATGTAAATTAGTTCAACTATTGTGAAAGACAGTGTGATGACTTTTAAAGACCTAGAACCAGAAATACCATTTGACCCAACAATCCTATTACTAAATATATACCCAAAAGAATATAAATCTTCTATTATAAAGATACATGCATGCATATGTTCATTGCAGCACTACTCACAATAGCAAAGACATGGAATCAACTCAAATGCCCATCAATAAGACTGGATAAAGAAAGTGTGGTACATGTACACCACGGAATACTATGCGGCCATAAAATGGAAAGCGAGCATGTTCTTTGCAGGGACATAGATGGAGCTGGAAGCCATTATTCTCAGCAAATTATTGCAGGAACAGAAAACCAAACACTGCATGTTCTCACTTATAAGTGGGAGCTGAACGATGAGAACACTTGGACACATGGGTGGCAAACATCACACACCAGGGCCTGTCGAGTTGGGGGTGGCAAGAGGGGGGAGAGCATCAGGAAGAATAGCTAATAGATGTTGGGCTTAATATCTAGGTGAGGGGTTGATAGATTCAGCCAACCACCATGGCACATGTTTACCTGTGTAACAAACCTGCACATCCTGCACATGTGCCCCGGAACTTAAAATAAGTTTCTGGGAAAAAGGAAAGAAAGAGAAAGCAGTGCTGCCTAGACTAGATCATGAGGTCAGTTATCTGAAGCCCAGCAAGCTGGCCATGGGAGAACCGCCAGTGGAGGGAGCCATGCCACTGTGCAGTTTCCAGCAAACAGCAGCAAGTCTCCGCCTTGCAGGTGCAGTGGCAGAGAGGGCCCTTCCAGCCCCCAGGGAGCAGGCTTTGCTTGCTTCCGTCTCTAAATAGGAATGCTGCAGAGGAGATACCATGTCAAATAGAAAAAGAAAACAGGAAATGGCTGGCACTGGGTGCGGAATCATTTTACTAAGCAAGTGTTTATTTTTATGAGGCATCAGCAATTTTTTTTTTCAGGTTACATACTGAGTAACTGCAATCATTGATTACATTAATGGATTACCTCTGGAGAAGGAATCTAATTACATTTTTGTACAAATTGCAAAATGTAGATTAATTTCCAACTTCCTTGGCAGCCTTGTGGTTTTTTTGTTTGTTTGTTTGTTTCTTGTTTTCTCTTGAGCTCTAGGTCAGGAGCCCCAAAGCATGGCAAAGAAACCTGAACCTTGAGAAGGCTTTGTCTGTTCATTCAACAAATATACAATGAACTGCTTAACTTCTGTATGCACCAGCTCTGTTCTAGGCACTGGAAATACAGAGGCAAACAGGACAATGTCTCAGTCCTCTTGGGAGTTTCCCAAGCTGTTAAAGAGCTTCAAGAGCTGAAAAATCCCAAATGTTCCTAAACCCATTTAAGCAGCTGCTAGGCTTTATTTTCTGAACAGCAGTTAGGGCTTGGTGCCTCTTATCCAAAGGTTGTCAATTTCTTTAGCCCTGCAAGGGAAATCTAAAAGAGTAGGAAAGTAGGAGGCCAAGGGAGGAGGATCATTTGAGGCCAGGAATTTGAGACCAACCTGGGCAACATAGAGAGACCCTGTGACCTGCCAGAAAGGTTCAGCCTCTGCTGTCCTATGACAGAACCTCTGAGCTGTCTTGTAATCCACAAAAAAATAAAACTAAAAATTAGCCAGGTGCAGTAGAGCACACCTGTAGTCCTAGCTACTGGGGAGGTTGAGGTGGGAGGATCGCTTAAGCTCAGAACTTCACGACTGCAGTGAGCCATGATTGCACTACTGCACTCCAACCTGAGTGACAGCGAGGCTCTGTCTCAAAAATTAAAAAATAAATTTTTAAAAGAGTGGGAAAAGGATTAAATAAGAGGGAAAGTGAAGAGGGTAACAAGAGAAGGAAGGAGTCTTTGGTCAAGTGGCACACCCATTGAAGACATTGATCTACTCAGAGATGGCAAAAGTAAGACAACGGGAAAGTAGAGACAAAGAAAAGAAAGAGAGAACTTTATAAAGGAGAAACACAAGTGGCTGATAACCATTTCTTAAATTCAACCATTCTTATAATCATATAAATATTTCAAAAATGAGTAACATTTTTTTATCAATCAAATAAGCATATGTCTTGAGAGGAAAGGGATTTTTCAATGTGGGTAAAATTCGGTAGGACTATAAACTGCCTCAATGTTTCTGGAAAGCAATTTGGCATTATACATCAAGAACCTAAGAAATGCTCATATCTTTGAGCCAGTAGTTCCAATTCTGGGCATTTATCCTAAACAAATTATCAGAAATATGATCAAAGATTTATGCACAAGGATTATCATTACAACATTATTATAATGGCCCAAAACTAGTTCAACATAAACATTTAACTTTAGAAGAAAGGTTAAGTAAATCATGTATACTTATATGGTAGAATATTATAAAGTCATTAAAATTATGTTTATGAAGAGCTTTGATGACAAGGGAAAATGCTTATCATGGAATTACGAACAAAATTTGGGATACAAAATTATAAAGTAAAATTTGGGATACAAAATTATAAAGTATGATTTACGCTATGAAAAGAAATATAAAGAAAACACAAAGGACACCACAACAGTAGTTTGTCTCTTTTTGTTGTTGTTGTCTGTTTTGAAACAGGGTCTCACTCTGTTGCCCAGGCTGCTGTACAGTGGGGAATTAGACATCACTGCAGCCTCAAACTCCTAGGCTCAAACGATCCTCGCCACTAATTTTTTTTTAATTTTTTGTAGAGACAGGGTCTCACTGTGTAGCCCAGGGTGGTCTGAAATTCCTGAGCTCAAGTGATCCTTCCACTTCGGCCTCCCGAAGTGCTGGGATTACAGGAATGAAACATCATGCCCAGCCTGCAATTTGTCTATTGATTATAGCATTTCATGTGGTTGTTTTTGCTTTTCTTTTACACTTTTCTGTTGTTTTTTCCTATAATAATTACGTTTCATTTTGATGATCAGGAGAAATAAAATAAGCTGATGGAAAACACAAGAGAAAATAATAGGAAGGGAAACCGTTAATGTAAGGAGGAAGAAAAGGATGTCTCCCCTGCTCCATGGAACTGGCGATGGGGTAGGCGGTTACAGGGAAAGATTGAAACCAGAGACTTACAGGATTCAGAGGATGGGCAAATGCATGCTGCCACAGTAGCATTCGGTGACAATGCCTGACCCAAATTTTCTTCCTCTTTTCAAGATTAGCTGGATTTACTGTTAGGTTTCCATCTCCCTGACAACTCTTTAAAAAACTTGACCTGAGTCCATGGAATTTTAAGTCTGATTTGGTTCCATCATATTCAGCCTCCAATTGAATCCTAGCTGGTTCTAGAAACTTCATACATTGACCCATAAAAAAAAAAGTTTAAAAAAAAACACACATCATTTTTCAAAAAAAAAAAAAATCCCTAGTCACGTAATCAAATTCCACCCCTCAACCAAAAAAAAAAAAAAAAAAAAATAGAAAAACCAAAGAAAACCATAGTACTGACTCTAATCCATGGACTGTTCAGTCTTTCTCTGGAGACTCCATCCCACTGAAGGTGATGAATTATAGTCTTGGAAAGCTTCTAAAAAGGATGCCCCATCTGTTCAGCACTTACCTTTCACTCAGTGAACTATAAATACTTAATGATGAGGCCAACCATGATGACGAAGTTGATCAATAGTGAGCATGGAGACAGCGTTCCATTTCCACACCCAACCAGGATGGATGCCGAGGAAATGGAGGAAAATAATAACAGCCTGAGAGACAGCTGGTTGCTCCTCCCCTGCTATCTTCATTCACCCACTGGTCACCACCAGCCGGTGGCAGGTCAGTGCTCCCGGAGCAGGGGCTTAAGCTGTTATGAGGCTGCACTGGAGGTCCTGACAGCCGATATGGAGGGTACCAGCCATCTCCTCACCAGTGTCCTTTGGCCATGCAATTTTAATAAGCTCAACCTCAAGAAAGGAAAAAGGAGCCTGGGACCGTGTTGAATTATTCACAGCTCCAATCAGGGAAGGCAGATGAACCCCTCTTCTGAGAGTAAGTGATAGCTACTCATTGATTTTATTCCCCCTTCATGACCCCTAGATGAGAATCTAGTTTAAAAAAAAAAAAAAAGAAAGAAAGAAAAGAAGAAAGAAAATCTATCTTAAATCTGAGTTCGTGAATAATTAGTGAAGTTGAGAATTGTGTTTTAGTTGACATTTTTCTGAAGAATAATTTTGACAACTTGGACTTGATTAGAAAAGGAAAAAAAGCAAGGACCTTGGCATATCTAAATTTATTTAAATACAACACATATATACAAAACTATTTTTATGGATTAATAACCATGATCAAAGTCATCTTTTAACAACACAATAAAAATGATGTGAGACCTGAAAGCCAAAAAGATATATGATTCATGCATTTATTAGATGCCCACGTTGAATTAGCTTTTGAATGTGATGTGTGTGTGTGTGTGTGTGTGTGTGTGTGTGTGTGTGTACTTTATTTCTTTGCATGGACAGAGAAATGTAAGCTGTACGAAAATATAGTTCATTCTTCCCTACATTTCAAGGAAAGCTTGCTTTCTAGGATTTATCTCATATTCCACACCCATAGCTAATGCTGATAAATGTCTTCCTGGAGCTAAAGACAGCCACTACGCTCCTTTAGACAGTGGGTTAGAAAACAGCCACAGAAGCTTCTTTAGGCCTTGTCCACACGCCTCAGAATCTCTGCTCTCCCCCAAAACACACTTATGCAAGGGCAACCACCGCCTTAGCAGGTGGCCTCACCTCCCTATTTTGCGAAGTCTCATATCCCCTGCTGAGAGTCTGGTCCAGACCCATTCTCTCAGAGTAGGAATGTCACAAAGGCTCCTCACAGTCCGGACTGTACCCACTCACATCCATCCCATGCCTGGCTGACAATGCATTTCCTAAGACCTCCTAAAGTCATCACAAGGCTCACACGATACGGCTCTTCTGTGACTTATTTAACCTCTGTTAGCCTCGGTTTCCTCCTTTATCAAACAGATATAATAATAACATGTACCTCGTAGTACAGTTGAGATTTCAGTGAATATGGTATGTCAGGCATTTAGCACAGCCACTGCACACCCATCAGAAGCAGTTATTATTGCACACAAATGCAAGCTCCATGAGGGTAGGGGTTGCTGCTCTTCCATCTAACGCCTAGAACAGTGTCTGGTAAGTGAGAGAAACTCAATCCATTTTACTTCAGTAAGTGAGTGAAGCATTTTAGGCTCCTCTCAGATGCCACTACTCCCGGCCAGTTATCCAAGCTAAGATGGTCGTTTCCTCCTGTGGATGCAGCCAAAAGCATTTTGTTTGCCACACCTCCAGCCCCGCCCTCTGCCATCCTGAGTCTGTGTCACGGCTCTGTGTTCCCTGGGAGACTTCAGGTTCCCTGAAGGTGTCTCCCTCACTACCCAGCTCCAGTGCTGTCCACACAGTGGACTCTCAGTCCACACTGGACACTAAGGAGCAGCCCTGCAAGTCATTCCAACAACCAAAGATGGCTCCTCGTGGACCAGATCTGCAAAGCTCCGACCAGGAATGGTAAACACTGAAAATTCAGGCCCCTCGCCTTCAATTTAATGAAGGATTGAAACTGAGCTAGTAATTACTTTTTTTTTTTTTTTCAGAGAGACAGAGTCTCACTCTGTCGCCCAGGCTGGAGTGCAGTGGCCGGATCTCGGCTCACTGCAAGCTCCGTCTCCCGGGTTCACGCCATTCTCCTGCCTCAGCCTCCCGAGTAGCTGGAACTACAGGCGCCCGCCACCTCGCCCGGCTAGTTTTTTTTTGTATTTTTTTTAGTAGAGACGGGGTTTCATCTTGTTAGCCAGGATGGTCTCGATCTCCTGACCTCGTGATCTGCCCGTCTCGGCCTCCCAAAGGATGACTGGGTTTCTAGGCTAGTCCACAAAAGCCTATTTAACTCATAATGTAGATGAAATACTACAGATTTGCAATGAAAAGGAATAGGAAAAAAACTCCTGTTATGATAGCAGTAATTAAATGAAAAAGAAAACCTGAGAAGTGGAAAATAAATAGCTTTCTTTCATTTCTTTTGAACAAATGGACAAAGAGAAGGGTTCTTCATTTACTTTAGATAATAGGATAGAGCCTATGGTGGGGGAGGGGTGAAGGATGGAGCAGGGAGGTCCTCTGGGAGAAGAGAAGGGCAGTAGGCCTGCCTCACGAGATATGTGTGGGGCTCCCTGGCGGTAAGGAAAGAGCATGAATTTTGCAGTCACAACTGTCTGGATTCTAGTCCTGCCTCTATCTCTTCTTGTAGCTCTGGGGGAGGTATTAGATCTCTTGTCTCAATTCCATCACTGGCAACCTCGATTGCATCAGACAAATGCCTGCATGATAGGCGCTGTGGTGCACCTTCCAGACCTCTCTGCAAGGAAAGACTTGCTGCCACATTCTAGAAAGGCTGTCAGCCTTTAGCGGTCAATCCCTTTAGAGATCGCTCACACACTCAGAGCCACATACCCAAGGTCACTCCACCTCCAGTGCCTACATCCAAGAAGTGCCCCATATGGAAGTGTAAAGACCCAGTCATTTCAACCTCATTCAGGAGGCTTTGAAGGGTTGCTCTAGGAC
>NW_012105253.1:887312-897779 GCF_000951045.1 Mandrillus leucophaeus
GTGGTAGAGTCTCACTCTGTTGCCCAGGCTGGAGTGCAGTGGTGCAATCTCGCCTCGCTGCAACCTCCGCCTCCTGGGTTCAAGTGAGTCTCATGCCTTAGCCACCCGAGTACCTGGATTATAGGCGTGCAACACTACACCCAGCTAAATTTTGTTTTGTTTTGTTTTAGTAGAGATGGGTTTTGCCATATTGATCAGGCTGGTCTTGAACTCCTGGCCTCACGTGATCCACCTGCCTCAGCCTCCTAAAGTGCTGGGATTACAGGCATGAGCCTCCAGGCCTGGCCAGTAATTTTTAAAACTGTATGTTTCTGTTAGCTCTGCCAAGCTAAACAGTATTTCAGACCTTACCCATAAACCAGAGGTCCCTACTCTTTTTGATGCAAAGGAATGTTCACTTCCTGAAAATGAAAAGATCCCTTCCGAGTAGGTATTGATGGCAATGTGAGATGAGAGAGGGTGGCGTGTGGGACTCAGGCAACACAGAGACAAAGCCAGCCTTGGGGAGGGTTCTGGAAGGGGAGTCAGCATGGAGCTACCTACTCGGGGCTGGTGTCAGTCAGCATTGTCATCCATACTCATGAATAACCACCAGAAGAGCAGCCCCTTCCTTCCCCACGCCCTCCCCGAAGAGGGTGTTCCCATGAGCTCTGGGGAGGAGATGATTTGTGCACAGTTACTTTTCCTAGTTTCCTTGGCAACTATGCAGCATTAGAAGCCCGAAGAGAGAGGCAGTGGATGGGGTGGCGGATGGAACACAGATGCTGATGTCAGTCAAATGTGTCACCTCCACACCCATGTTTAGCAGCCTCGTGGTTTCGGAAGCTTACACACACCACACACACCTCTGATTGCTCATTTCTAATTTGGTGCCAGGCGCATAAGCAAAGAGCCTCAGGGAAACGTGGCAGAATGGGTCTCATTCTACCAATGTGAACTGAGACTGGGGCCTGAGACTGAACGATCCCAGCACCAAAGACACTGGATGCCCCTTGGTTGGGTTTCTGGATTTCATACAAGCCTACACAGGGCACATCAAGGGGCATTCATCGATTTTATATCAGTGGCTGGCTACAAGGGACAGAGAAATCTGAACTTTCATCATGGAAGTTGAGGGTCTCCAACTTGGGGGATCCAGTCTAAAAATGACAGATGTAGTTGGGGTGGGGGGCAGAGATGGCAAGTCCCTTCAGAGGCAAAACTGCCTGGAAAATAGAAAGTGGTAAAGTCTCCAGCTTTGCAATGAATTCCGTTCCAAAATCCCATTTGTTACGTCAATTATTTAGAATTCAGAACCCATTTCCAGAGAAGTCCTGTATGTTATAAATGATGACTGGGTTTCTTTTTTTTTTTTTTGCCCAGGCTGGAGTGCAGTGGCCGGATCTCGGCTCACTGCAAGCTCCGTCTCCCGGGTTCACGCCATTCTCCTGCCTCAGCCTCCCGAGTAGCTGGAACTACAGGCGCCCGCCACCTCGCCCGGCTAGTTTTTTTTTGTATTTTTTTTAGTAGAGACGGGGTTTCATCTTGTTAGCCAGGATGGTCTCGATCTCCTGACCTCGTGATCTGCCCGTCTCGGCCTCCCAAAGGATGACTGGGTTTCTAGGCTAGTCCACAAAAGCCTATTTAACTCATAATGTAGATGAAATACTACAGATTTGCAATGAAAAGGAATAGGAAAAAAACTCCTGTTATGATAGCAGTAATTAAATGAAAAAGAAAACCTGAGAAGTGGAAAATAAATAGCTTTCTTTCATTTCTTTTGAACAAATGGACAAAGAGAAGGGTTCTTCATTTACTTTAGATAATAGGATAGAGCCTATGGTGGGGGAGGGGTGAAGGATGGAGCAGGGAGGTCCTCTGGGAGAAGAGAAGGGCAGTAGGCCTGCCTCACGAGATATGTGTGGGGCTCCCTGGCGGTAAGGAAAGAGCATGAATTTTGCAGTCACAACTGTCTGGATTCTAGTCCTGCCTCTATCTCTTCTTGTAGCTCTGGGGGAGGTATTAGATCTCTTGTCTCAATTCCATCACTGGCAACCTCGATTGCATCAGACAAATGCCTGCATGATAGGCGCTGTGGTGCACCTTCCAGACCTCTCTGCAAGGAAAGACTTGCTGCCACATTCTAGAAAGGCTGTCAGCCTTTAGCGGTCAATCCCTTTAGAGATCGCTCACACACTCAGAGCCACATACCCAAGGTCACTCCACCTCCAGTGCCTACATCCAAGAAGTGCCCCATATGGAAGTGTAAAGACCCAGTCATTTCAACCTCATTCAGGAGGCTTTGAAGGGTTGCTCTAGGACAAGAGCCCTCCAAGGGGCGTCATCGCACCTACATCCCAGCCTGACTTCTACTTCTGCCAGACTCTGATTCCTCCTCTGCCCTTCCTCCTGAACTCCATCTGAGTCCACTTCCCAGGGAACTCAGCCTGCGACAGCCTGGCCCAGAGTTGGCTCCGGTAAATGTTGAGATCTTTGCCCTGCTGACTCTCTCTCCTTACCTGCAGAGGACACAGATTAGTGGAAAAGCCTAGTAACACCCCAAGTAGCTCTGGGATTGGGGCTGCTGAGAGCCCAAGGACTGGGTGGTGAGCAAGAATCTAGGAACTCAAGAAAATGTGCATTCCTATACCCCAAAAATGGCTGGGGCATCCAGGTAACCTATAAAGTTTTGTTTCTAATGTATGAATGCTTGTAATCAAGAGTTTAAAATTTGGAGACTGAATCCATAAAAGAAATACAAGCACTGCTTGTTTGGAACTGCTCTGTCTGATATGGTAGCTGCTGGCCATGAGTCACACACAAACTTAAGTTGGTTTATGTATTAGTCTGTTTTCACTCTGCTAATAGAAACATAACCAAGACTGGGTAATTTATAAAGAAAAGCAGGTTTAATGGACTCACAGCTCCACATGGCTATGGAAGCCTCACAATCACGGCAGAAAGCAAAAGGCACGTCTTATATGGCAGCACACAACAGGGAATGAGAGCCAAGCAAAAGGGGAAACCCTTTATAAAAACATCAGATCTCATGAGACTTACTCACTACAATGAGCACAGTATGGGGCAAACCACCCCATGATTCAATTATCTCCAACCAGGCCCCTCCTACAACAGGTGGGAATTATGGGAGCTACAATTCAAGATGAGATTTGGGTGGGGACAGAGCCAAACAATGTCAATTTATACGTAAAATTTGAAATTCTGTTCCTCAGTTGAACTAGTCATATTTCAACTGCTCAATAGCCACATGTGGCTTGTGGCTACCACATAGATTTATAGAATATTTCCATCACTACAGGGAGTTCTATTGATGGTGCTGATTAGAATGTTGACTTGTAAAGGATCTAGGAAGGTTTGAACTGTATTCTGTGCCAGCTTTCCCCAGAAGGCTCCTCAGATGGATATGCATAGAGAGTGAAGCATGATAAGTACCACTAGACTTTCAACCCCCGCCCCCAAACTCCCAGAACTCTAGCTCAGCATGTGAAAGGCTGAATTCCATGCACAACTATTCTAGGCAAGTCACAATGGCCCAGAACCATGCAGGCCTCTTGCTATGACCTCCAAAGTTAAATCAGAGTTAGATATCAGGGTAAGACAAAAAAAAAAAAAAAAGAGCGAAAACAGCAGGGAACATCAGCTCCAAAACCTAAGAAAGGAAGAGGTTCTCCTCACAGAATCATCTGAAGAAGCCCTTCCACGTACCCCAAACATATTAGCTCTACGTGGTAACCCCAACTCTGTAATTCCGTAATCCAGTCTATGGCACAGCCAGCACCAGAACCAGGGCAAAGAGATGAAAATAAGGGGATAGTAATACAGTATAGTAATGTTACCTCGATGGCCTCCCCTCCACCCTAACAGCAGCTCTTATCCTATTCTTGGGCCCTCCTTTCTCTCTACGTCCAACATTCTTGCAGCATCCTCCTTTTGGATATGTGTTTTCACACACCTGAAATAGAATAGAAGTGGATCTGATCATAGCAAATGGAAAGCAGGGTTAGGCTAGACAGGCGAGTCTTTTGGTTCCCCTCAACAATTTCAATACATTGTACTCACATTGTATTTATCTTCAAAGCTCTGAAATGTTACTTTTTAGACACTAAGTACATAAATCTTCCTTTAGAGACTGTTTGTGTCTAAATTGCATTTTTATTGGACACAACTGATAAATTAAAGAGCTGCTTCTACTGCTGCCACCACACTGAGGACCTCAAACACTGATAATTTTCTGCCCTGAAACTCCTTTCACAATATGCTACTGTTGCCAGTAAATAATAGTCAGGCACTTTCTACTCCTACACTTCAAACACCTAATGCAAGTTCGCATCACACATACCAGTGCAGATAGCAAACCCCCAACACTTACGAAGACAAACAGCCACATACAAGGCCAACTCACCTGCACATGTTGCACAGAGTTAAATAGAAAACCTCCGAGTCAATGAAATGTCATTTCAGAGGCATTCACCCCAGCTCCCACAGGACCTCAGTATGGGACCCCTGCCTTCCAATAGTGATAGCATCTCATGTTGGCTGGCATCAGACTTTGCAAACTTACTCAGAGATTGTGCATGAATTATTTCATCTAATTAAACTTTATGTTAATCCTCAAGGCAGGTATTACCATCTCTGTTTTACAAATGAGTGTACTGGGGTCAAAACACTTAAATAGTTTCCAAGGGTCATATACCTGGTGAGTGGCAGAGGTGGAACTCAATCCAATATCTGCTGGACTCCATGGGACTTGAAGCCTGTTTCCCATTAAAGGAGTACATCAGAAACATAAGATAGAGATTTGGAGGCTAGATATTAGGAAGATTACCTCGGCTAACATACACAATACAAAAAAAAAAAAATTCACCTCACCTCTTCCATGCTGTTGTATTCAACTAACCACAAGAAATATGGAAAGAAAGTAAATTACCAGATCTACAGCCAGTCAACAGATGGCACACAAGAACAGGTCCTGTTTCCCTGAGAGGCTGTGCTAATTGGCAATATTCCATCTCCCAGCTCCCATCCCAAGCCTACTCATGTTCTCCTGCCCTGACCCTTCTATGACCACTACAATCCACACCAATGCTCTCCAGACCAAGAGCTCTCAACCCTTCATGTGTAAAAGGTCTTACAGATTCCTGGCCCACCCTTAGAGATTCTGACTCAGTAGGTTAGGCTGGGCTCTAAGAATTTGCATTTCAAACAAGTCCCCAGATAATGCAGACATTGCCAGGCAATGGACCCCATCTGGGAGGCACTGGCCTTGACTCTGGTAGGACTTTCATCATACAACATGAACTCGGTTACTCGCTCTGTTACTCCATCCTGGTTCCCAGCTACCTCCCTGCTGCCCTCCCCATCTTCAGAACACCCATCCCCCAGAATCCAGAATCAAACCCAGTCACTGTTTGTGACTGGTGCTCGGAGTATAACAGCCTCCCATCTTGTTCTGGGCATAGCATACTTGCCTTGTGTGCCTTGGTTCTTATAAGTGGGCTCCTCTCTCAGCCACCATTCTCTATTTCTTACTCTAATGTCATTCCACTCCGAGTTTCTTATAAAGCTGGGGCTTTTCTTCCTTTGGCTAAGACTCCTCCCTGGGAGTTCACTCATTCAGTCCTGAATGCCAAAGTAGCACCTACAGGACTTATACCTGCTGACCCACTTTATTGATGCCAGGTATCTGCCTGCTCTGACATCCATGTCTTACCTAACCCAGATTCTCCAACACTGAGCTGTTTCTTCCAGCTGGATTACTGAGCACCTGTTCTTGTTCCTCTTCCTCACTGCAGCAGTTTGCCTGGAAGCTGAGCTCAGATTGTCTTAACTTTGGAAAGAGGAATCACCTGCCGTATTAAGCTCCCTTTTCAGCACCTGGAACTGGGACAGTTCCCCTAGAGGACCCAGAAGAGGCAAGTCCAAATGATGCCCACTTTTCCTTCGCTGTAAAAAGCAGGCCATGCCTCTTACTGAGATAAGGTAGTTTGTCTTATATATTGTTTTTCCCCCTGCAATGAATCCTTGCTGATTTCAGTATGGAAGTTAGGACTCATGAAGTGTATATGTCAGCAGCATTAGCCTGCACTCTCTAGGTAGTCTTAAATGCTTAAACATTAAGCAACAAGTAATTTGAGCCCTTGCCTGGTTGGCACTTGGAAATATATCATCCAATTTGGAAAGCAGAATACCTTTTAATATCCCCTCCAGTACCCAACATGGGAGTTCTCACAGAACAGACACTTCACGACTATTGAATGAACAAATGAACGAATGGATGAAGGCAAACAGTCGGGTTGTTCTCCCAGTTCTCCTTCATGGTTTGGTGTCCATATCAGTGTGCTCAGCCAGAATAAAACCACTTCCAATCTGCAGAAGCTGAGAGAGAGAATGCCTCCGGGCCAGACTTCCAACTAATTCCCAGCACAAAATCGGACCTGTGCATTCAGATGAATTGTGGCTTGAAGACTGCAATTACACCAGGTTTTGTTCAGGACGTGGATGTCTTTAACAGAAAAGGCTGTACTGTACTCCCTCCCACCTCTACTCCAGACGTCCTCCCTTCCCTCCCCCTAGGTCATCTCAAAATAAACTCTCCCTCTTACCCATGTAGAGGGCGCCCTTGTATACAGCAGCCATGCTACAGTGCATTTTCATCACTGACCCCCAGCCAGGCCAGCTCTCTAAGTAGGTGGGACACACAGCTGCACATGCATATGTGTTTATTATTATTATTATTATTATTATTATTATTAGAGATGGAGTTTCACTCTGTCACCCAGACTGAAGTAAAGCAGTGTGAGCTCTGCTCACTGCAACCTCCACCTCCCAGGTTCAAGCGATTCTCCTGCCTCAGCCTCCCAAGTATGGTGTATGCCACCATGCCCACCTAATTTTTGTATTTTTAATAAAGACAGATGTTTCACTATGTTGGCCAAGCTGGTCTCGAACCCTAATCTCAAGTGAGCTGGCTGCCTCAGCCTCCCAAAGTGTTGGGATTTCAGGCATGAGACACCGTGCCTGGCCCAATGTTCATAATTTTAAAGCATCTCTATGTTACCTGTAATTCCCTTGCCATCATTCCTTGCGGCAGGCCTCCTGAAAAATAAAAATGCTCTCTGGGGAAGGTAATCCAAGAACACATTAACCCCCTAGCTCAAGTATATTCATCAAATCAGTGAGCCTGTTCTGCAACAGAAACCTGAGGGAATGAGACAAAGAAGAGGTAAGTTTTGACAGGCAGGAAAGTTGCGAGGGAAAGGAAATGTCCTGGCATGAGTTACTTCTGCAAGAGCAGATCTTGGTACAATATCACATTAAGGGGTTTGGGTTCTCTGCATGGCCTGGTGCATAAATACCACCGGAGCTCTGGGAGGACAGGCACGAGGCAGTGGGTATACTGAAAGGTTTACAAGGTTCTCTGCAGGGGCTGGGTTGGGGAAGAGACACAAGGAATGGCTTGCAAAAAGCAAAGACTTCAGGATTTAAGGCAACCTATGATGACACGCTGTTGGCTGAGTTTTCTTGCTACCAAACTTTTCCACTTCTGGGGCAGTGTGGGGGGTGATTTCTTGCTAGTGATGTCCCCCGTGGATGCCAGTCTTGCAAGCAAGAGGCAGCTAACAACAGATTGCACACAGTAAGAGCCTCACACTGGCTGAGCACCAATGCGGATGTGGGAGAAGGAAAATGGCTGATGCTGCAGGGGACCTCAGCTTCTAATGTCTGCGATGTTTACCTCATTAGGCTGTTTTCCATAACATCAGCCAAAAACATGAAGGAAAAAAATAGCTGGAGGGACCCCGCCGGAGCTCAGGCCTGGATTCTGAGCCCTCACCCTCGGATTCCTCTGAGGTCTGAGATGGGACCTCTAGGCAGCCCTTTCCACTGGCTCGGTTACCTCATCTGCAAAGGAGCCACAACAACAGGGGAGGGGCTCCTGGGAGGAAACGCCAAGTTGCCCTCTGAGCAGCATTACAGCCAACTGAACAAAAAGAGGTGCTTACTGTTGTTATTACTGTTAGTTTCATCCCAAGCCCTTTGGTCCACAGCATTCATCTTCTCATAACGAGGATGGCTGGGGGAGGTGGGACCAGGAGTCTAGGCAGCTCCTAGGCTGAGAAAGTCAGGGAGTTCTGGGTGGGAAGAAAGTCCAGAAGGTGGCCATTCTACATCGGAGCAGGCTGGGCTAGGACTGGACAGCTCAGTCCATTGGGAAAGGGAAGGCAGGTGCCATCAGGCAAGCAGCCAACACAAGTTCAAGGTGAGAAGGTTGATGCCAGTGGGGAGGGCAGGACCCAAGGTGGCTGGAGAGAGTCTAGACAGCACCAGGGACCCTGAGGTTCAGGGGCAGAACCCTCTAATGCTGGAAAGGGAGAGGGTGAGGAAGAGGGCATGGGAGAGGCCAGGTGTGGGGGGGCCAAGTAGAGCTTGGCCACGAAGCATAAGTTAAGAGTCCTGCTCCAAGATCCACACCAGAGCACCAGAACATGCTGGGCTTCCCACCATACACCGGCCTGGGGTCAGGACTGGTCCCCCAAGACTGAGCCAACCCACAGGCAGGGGTGAGAGATCAAGAGCTGTGGGGACAGGGAGCCAAGTGTGTCATCCACGTGTCTGCAGTAAGTAAGACAGTTCTGGATTTTTACTTCTTGTCCCTCCTAGTGGTATGGACACTAAAATGTCCCTGCTCATCTACAAAGTCTTGGTCTCCTGCCTCCCTTCCTCCATCTCCACTCCTGCCTTCCTCCTCTTCCCCTCTCTTCTCCCTCCCTCTGCCAGCCAGGCCATACCCTGCTTCAGGATGGCTCCTTGGCACTAATGTTCTTTGCCCCAGGGGTGCAAGGATCCACTGTGCTGGCGAAGGCAAGGACCCCCAATGCTGTAGATGAGGAACCTGTTCTGCCTGGTCCTGGTATGTGCTCAGCTTGCCTGAGGCAACAGCCACAGGGCCGACGAGTGAGCTCATATCTGTGTGTCTGGGGGGTAAGGGGTAGGGAGTAGGGAAGTCTTGGAGGGGAAATCATCTCTCGCTCTTTCCCGCCCTGGTCAGCTGGAAATGTGCTCTGTGACTTTCCAATGTAATTAGTTGAACCCTTAGTCCTGACAGAACAAAGCTTCAAAAAACACCTTTGGGTTTCTTGGCTCTCAGCATCTTGAAAGACAACAGAGAGTATCTGATTGTAGCAAAGTAGAGCCCCAGCTCCCTGATCCTCGCTGCCAGGGGCAAGCCACTGCGAGAAAACAACCTCCATCTTGAAAACGCCAAGCAGAATGAGAACATCTGAGCTCACATCACAGTGACTCCACGTCTCAGGGATCTGACCCTGAGGAAACCTTAGTAACAGCTGCCCACAGAGGCTCTGCCCAGCAGATCAGGGGGCAAAGAAGACCCACTTCTAATACCTTCCAATGTATGTCTGCCCTGCAACCTCAGGCAGGCTCTGCTGCCGTGCCCTCTGCCAACCTCCCTGGGGTCCTCGCCTGGGGCAGCCAGGGCCCAGCTCCATGCCATTCCAGTTCCTTCCTGGGACGGACGCACTCACCTCTCAGCGACATCTTCCCATCCCCTACTTTCTCAGCCTCCTTCCTCTGCCATAGCCCGCCCTGGCTGCCCAGGTCCTATTGCAGACCCCCAACTCCCGATCAGCCACCTCCCCTTGCTATGCCACTGGGCAAGGCCCAGGCCCCACCTGTGCTGAAAGGGCAATGCCTGTGGCAGGGAGAACAAGAGCAGGGGGGCTGGGGATGGCCTCAGGGGCTCCTGGGGGTTGTGCGAGGACGCTGAACTCGCCAAACAAGCAATGCTACCATAGACTGAACTATGGGATGTGAAAAGCCTATAGAAACATATTCTAGTGAGAGAGTGAAGCAGCTCCATTTAAAATGCCACCACTTCCCCTGACCGTGTCAATCGGATTCTGTCGTATTTAAAACGTAAACCAGACAGTCCACCCAGGAGCAGCACCAGCCCAGCTCCATCTCCTGTGGCTGCCTGTCCCCTCCTCACTGGCCAGTGACACTTGCCTGTCCCGCTGTGTCCTGGAGGCAGCCAGAGGATCTGGGTCAGGCACGCAGCTCACCCTTGGAACCCACAGAAGTAGGACAAATGCTGTTCTACCTTGCTCTGCACTGCACCCCAGGGCAACGCACCACACTGCAGCCTACCCAGGGCCGTTGGGACCTCAAGCCAGACAGTGGGCAGGTAGGAAGGCAGATGGGCTGCACCAGGCCTGGGTGGACTAAGGACACGGATCCCAACTCCAAAAGGAATTCTGCCTTTTTCCAGGGTGAGCAGAAAGGCACCCACAGTACCCACCAGCAATCACCTACAAAACCAGAGTGAGAAACCGGTCACCAGTTCACCCAGACAACTCAGCATCTGAACCTCGTTAACAAAGACCACCCCCTTCCCCACCCCACACACAGACACACACACACACACACACATACACATATACACACCCACAC
>NW_012105253.1:899090-933315 GCF_000951045.1 Mandrillus leucophaeus
ATACACACACATACATACACACATACACACATACATACACATACACACATACATACATACACACACATACACACACATACATACACACACATACACACACACACACACACACAGGCTTCATCCTCTGACCTTTACTCCCTATGGAGTTTATTCTCTCTCTACAATTAGATTTGTAAGCCTAGTGGCCTCCAGTATCTTCTATCCTTTCACCTCCTAGTCACCCAACCATAAGGTGTATGAGCACATGCACCAGAAGTTAAGCCTCCCATTGGTAGGCTTAACTTTTCAAAAACCACAATGTAGTTTTAAACCAAACTGTGCCTTTTCCTACTTGAAAATTTTATTTCTATATCAATGGTTGCTGATGAGGCCACATGCAAATTCCTGATGAAAAGTATGTAATTTAGGCCAGGTGCAGTGGCTCACACCTGTAATCCCAGCACCTTGAAAAGCTGAGGCAGGTGGATCACTTGAGGCCAGGAGTTCAAGACCAGCCTGGCCAACATGATGAAATCTGGTCTCTGCTGAAAATACAAAAATTAGCCAGGCATGGTGGCACATGCCTGTAATCCCAGCTACTTCCAGCCTGGGCAACAGAGCAAGACTCTGTGAAAGAAAGAAAGTAAGAGAGAAAGAGAGAAAGAGAGAGAGAGAGAAAGAGAGAGAGAGAAGGAGAGAGAGAGAAAGACAGGCAGAAAAATATATACTTCAAGTTTAACCAAAGTCCAAATATTTGCCAGAAAGTGTTTCAGGAAAAGAATCAAATTTTCTTCCTTTGGCAAAAACTATCTAGCAGGAAAAATTACAGAATCCAAGATGTTATGGTCAAATTATAAAATGATAACCAGGCTGGGCACAGTGGCTCACACCTGTAATCCCAGCACTCTGGAAGGCCAAGGTGGGTGGATCACTTGAGGTCAGGAATTCGAGACCAGCCTGGCCAACAAGGTCAAACCCTGTTTCTACTAAAAATACAAAAGTTAGCCGGGCATGGTGGCACACGCCTGTAGTCCCAGCTACTCAGGAGGCTGAGGCAGAAGAATTGCGTGAACCCAGGAGGCGGAGGTTGCAGTGAGCCAAGATTGTGCCACTGCACTCCAGCCTGGGCAACAGAGTGAGACTCCATCTCAAAAAATAATAATAAAGATGATAACCAATCTAGGATGAAATTAGTTAATTTGATCTCACTTAAAGAGGACAGAACTCTCAAACCAAATAAAGAAATCAGACTGTGATTTTTTTTTCATTTCCAGTATTTGATCAGGAGTTTGCTAATATTTAATTGTTTCTGCTTTATTTCAAAGGGGGCTTATGTGCCTACTTCCCACCTAATGTCATCAATATCTGACCACTGAAAATTAAAATCGACACTTCCTATGCTTCCCCTCTTGTCAGCATTCCCAATTACACTTAGTACCAAATTCAGTTGTGACAGATGCTCACCTGCCCTCTGGCTAAAAATAACTGTCATCGATGTCAGAAATGGCAAATGTTCCCTCTCTCTGCTTAACAGCCCATTAGGCGGCTTTGTGAAAGAGGCAGATGAATCCCTCACCAAAAGGTGGCCTCAACTTCACCCACACCAAGTGCCCGAGACCTTTTCATATATCAATCGTTGAGATGGCTTTTATCAGTTAAAAATAGATCTGTCACCCCAATTCACAGCAGAGGCTGCACACTAGATTTTGCAGAACCCAACAGCACTACAGTTTGGGAATAAGAACCTGGAGACACGCAGGGCTCAAAGAAGACCCCGCAAACCTTGGCATTATCCTCTCCTCTCTGTCTTTGCCGATGCCTCGTGACGTGTTTCCAGTGATGCCTCCCTAGGTAATCTCTTTGAATTCCAGGTTTCTACAGTGTGTGCAGTCAAAAGAGTTCTACCAGGTTTCCCTTGAAGAGTCTCTGTGCAACTTACACTAAAATAATTCTCCTTCTTGCTAAAAAATTTCCAAATTATCTTACCTGCTTAAAGCAATTCTACTATATTGTAATTATCACATTGCCTTGTAATGACTTGCATTATGAATGTCTCTCCCCATCCCCCACCCTCCTCCACCCGCAAACTTGAGCTCCTTAAAGAGCCCTCTGTGGCCTCGGTGTTCACTGGCACAAAAAGAAACAGGGTCTCTTTGGTTAAATTGAGTTAATTTGAACTGAAGCTGCTATGTCAATAATTTCTTCCTTCTTAGATTCTGAATCCTATTACGACCCCCGTAACTTAAGTTAGATTTCAATGGTTAATCAACAGGTCTTATCAATCTTGAACATTCCTTTTAGGCTCCTAAGAAGGGACTATATGAGACTAATACATTGTGGGAAATAAGCAGTTATATTGTATATTTCTACATTTTAGTCCTTACATGTCCACCTCCAAAAGGAAATTAATAACCCTGATGACTAGTGTCTCTAAGGCAAATATAACATTGAAATTAAATATGTGGTACGCTTCGCTCAATGCCAGCACATGGAATCCTCTTTGAACATTAGCTCTCCATCCCCATGTGCTGCTTAGTGTCTCTAGTAATGGATAAAGCTTATAGGGGAAACAGCCTGGTGAATGCTGCCTCATCCATTGGCACCTGCTCCATCATTTCAGGCCAGGAGTATTTAGTGACAATCATCTGGACACGCAGCCACAATATACTTCCTGACACCAATGAATGATTGTTTAATTTCACTTGTCTCTTTCACCTCCCACTCCCACCCCAAGCTGTGGTGGTTTAACTAAAGCCAATCCCAAAAGTAGAATACACCTGGTGGGCCTAAGCCATGAAAAAGAAAACTAAGCACCTATAAGGAGAACAGGATGTTTTCCACCTAGAGATCTACCATCTTCAAAGTTTACCAATTAAGAGATCTTTACTATCAGGAAACAATAAAAGAACCCTCCTTTACATATAGAGGCCGACAGAATTTTAACCTTTCAAAATATGGTGAAAAAAGATGGACTATGAATGCATGACAAATCAATAGAGGCAGCATGAACTTGCTGACAGTAAGAATGTGTCAGCTTGAAGAACTGCGCCTGCAGGAAGCAAAGCTCTCCTGCCACAGACAGGCAGTGTATCCCAATGGAGGAGAAGAGTAAAAATAGCCAACAAACTCTGTTTGCTTATTAACTAACCCTCTCATTGTCATTTAAGTCTCTGAGGATCCCTGGCCAAGAAATGCCCTAACCAGTGCACATAGATATTCTGATCTTTGCTGAGGAATTGCACATGAACCAGGGTTCCAAAACCTATCATTTAAGGGTAAACAGTAGATTTAAAGACCACATCCTACTTCTTAGTGACCTACCCAGATGCACATCTCCAATGTGATGCATCCTGCAACCACCAGCTGGTCTCATCCTTTACCAATGCAACCCAAGGGACTAACAGGTTACCACAATAATATTCCAAGCAACTTGGAGACAGGCTGGAATTATTAATAAATCCCAAGAGTTGGTTCAGTCAGGTAGGTGAAATCTTACATGCCTACCAGGGTGGTGAAATAAGGTAACTGTCTAATTGCTAGTCATTTCTGTAGTTTTGATGGTTGGTTTGTTCTTTAATTTTAGACGCAAACTCCCCAAATTTATAATGCAATCAAAACCAACTGAGGCAATTCTGACCCAAAGGTATTGGCACTTTACGGAACCATCTCAATGTTCTGAGACCATCCAGAGACCCCAGAAGGAGGCATATCCAATCCTCCGATCCCTCCAAAGGGGACCTCATGGCACAGTCACAGCCACCGAGACTCAGGTGCACTTACGTAGGGCATGCCACTCGTCCTGACGGATGGTCTTCGTGATGTTGAAAGTGAGGTTCCTGGGGATGGTTGCTGAGGAGTAGTGGTATTTGATGTACGTGCATCGCTCAATTTCTCCTGGAAGAGAGAGACAGGAAACAAAATGTTAAGGAAGCAGCAACCACATATGGACTAGTTCTGGGATTAATTTTTCCATCCTGGAGAAGAAGACATTTCATATTGGGCCTGGTGACAACTACAGAAAGACAATACCTTCAACTCCAAAAGAGCAAGAGAGTAGAACTACAATCACATAGCATTGATTTCGATGGAAAAATACATCTTTGGGATCATGCATAGGTGGGAAGAACCAATGTTTAGGCTGACAGCAGCTTGTCTAACATTCCCAGGAAAATCAACTTCCAAGTCAAGAGAGGAAGTCTGGCATCAAAAGACATCAACAGTTTCCATCCAGGGACCAGCAGAGAGCAGGCTTTGTTAAGCCTTAATGATATCACTTGTGCTCTGAGCACACACAATTTTCTGGAATGGTGAGCTGGGGGAATGGTGTGCGGGGGGCCTCCATCCTCTCAATGTCATCCTCCCAACCTCACCTCTGAACACAAAGCACTCAGATTAATCTGGGTCTCTTTGAACCAGTCTCCTTTCAGGTTTCTTGAACAAAATTTTGATTTATTAACAGACTTAACACCAATCAAAGCATGCTTTCCTAGTGGATTCTCAAAATATATCTTAGATTGTCAAATTTAGATCTTAGGGCAGAGATTCTCTAAGTGTGGTCCCAGGGCCGGCAACATCAGCATTCCCTAGGAACTTGCTACAAATGCAACTTCTCAGGCTCAACCCCAGGCCTACTGAGTCAAACTAGGAAGTAGAGCCTGGCAATCTGAATTTACATCAGCCCTCCAGGGATTTTATTACACACTTAAGTTTGAGAACCACTGCCTCGGAGAAACTAACAGAATTGCCAGTGCATTAATGCATAAATCCACCCTGTTTGCAAATTCCAAAAGGAAGGCACGATGGGGAGCTCTTCCCCCATTACTTTTGGTTTCTTGCAGCCATATCTATTGACGCTTGCTCATCTGGGGGATATAAAGACTCGATGTCAGAGCATTGTGAAGAATCAGGAAAGGGGTGATTTTTAAAGGTTAGGGGGTTTTAAATTTGGTTTTGCACCTGAATGGATTTTGATGGTAATCCATTTTGCACCCCACTGATTTTCAATTTATAAGTGGTGGCACATGATTGAATTGTTTGACCCCCAGCCCACTGTCAGCAGGGAACCTGTAATTGGTGAAGTGCAATAATTTAGACAGTGCCTCATAAAACTGATGCTATTTGTAAATCATATCTGGACAACTGCCCAGTTGCCAGTTATTGGCGGACACTCCTCCAGTGGGACTGACGCTGTCCAAGAAGCACATTCTAGAGAGTAGTATGCGCTCTTCCTGCATCTTCCATTTTTCGACTTTGCTGCCTCTTTTCCTTTAGCCCACAAGCATCCTGAAGCCTCTCACATGCCCCCAGCATTCCCCCTAAGCACACCTCCTCCTCATGCCTTCATCCTGTCACCCTCCTTCCTTAACTTGCAAAACTTGTTGAAAAAGGAGTCTACCAGCCAGTCTCCACTTCCTCCATTCACATTCACACCTCCAACCCCACATGCTCTAATTTCCATAACAATTTCCATTAATAGCATCACCTCCCATCCAGTCTACATCATAAATCCTGCAGTCATTGCGAATGCTGCTTCCTCCTCAAGGGTGCCCCACCTTCCTGACATCCAGCTGGTCACAAAATTCTGCCAGGTCTACTTCAGAAATGTCCCCGGAGTCTCGCACCTACTGTCTATCTCCCCTCCTCCTGTAGTAGTTGTCCTGATACAGTCAACAACCACATCGCTTAAGGACTTATGAGATAGGAGGGACTCGCCAAGGCTGTAGACCACTGGTTTCCAACTTCACTTATGCTGTAGTGCACACACAGAAGATGTTTACAAGGCACCCTGGAGTGAACAGATGAGGCTGCCTACGGCTCTGTCCAGGCTCCTAGGGCACTGAAGAAGCCAGGGTTTCCAACACACCTGGAATCTATTTATGGGTTTTGGACTTATTCCACTGGTGGGAAACTCTGTTATGGATATCAACTCATTTAATCATTCAATCCGTTCTACAACCAAATTAAGTAGGCATTACCATCCTTATCCCTATTTTTTTAATTTTTATTGATTGATTGATTGAGACAGAGTTTCACTCTTATTTCCCAGGCTAGAGTGCAATGGCATGATCCCGTGTTCAAGCGATTCTCCTGCCTCAGCCCTCAAGTAGCTGGGATTACAGGCATGCACCACCACACCCAGCTAATTTTGTATTTTTAGTAGAGACGGGGTTTCTTTATGTTGGTCAGGCTGGTCTTGAACTCCTGACCTCAGGTGATCTGCCCACCTCAGCCTCCCAAAGTGCTGGGATTACAGGCATGAGCCACCACATCCGGCCCCTCATCCCTATTTTGTATTGAGAAAGTGAAGGCATGAGGAGATTAAATGACTCACTGAAGGAGGTAGCAGTGCCAAGATTAAAATCCAGGACTGTCTAACCAGAGTCTCCTCTATCAGGCCACTCTCCCATGTGGAGTGTATTCTATAAAGGAAAATGTGATAATGTCACACCCCATTCACAGGCCCTGTGTTGGCCTCTTTACACACAGGATAAACCCCACACTCCTCAGGTATAAAGTCCCAGCTCCCTTCAGGCCCCAACCTTGACATACCCCAGGCTCCAGCCAGGTGAACCTCCCACCTTACCTTGAATATACCATATTCACTCCTGACTTAGCATTTATTCTCCTTTCTGCCTTTCTTTCCCTTAGGATGAGCAAAAACCTACTCATCACAAGAGATGGCTCAAATGGCAGCTACTCAGCAAAGCCTTCCTTGCATCTAGATTGCACCCCAGAAGCAGGCGTTCCACCAGCAGCTTCCCTGCTTCTGTCCTTCCTGCAGCAAACACACTCCTGCACTGTGATTTATCTGTTTACATGCCTCACTCCCCGACTAGATTATGAGTTTCTCAAGGGCAGGGATGTTGTCTTATTCATTCATCTTTATCTTCCCAGCACCTAGCACCAGGTAAGCACCAATAACATGTGCTTTGAGGAAAGAAATGAATAATACGAGGTGTTCTTTGTAAGACTGCAGTGGGTAAAGAATCCAACTGCTTTTATTACATGCAAGGAATTAAAATAATTGAGGCAAATTAGAATCTAATGAATGAAAGGAGGCGATTGTTGCAGAACTCTGTGAGTCTATAGCAAACGCCTCTTCCCTGCCTGGACAATACAAGGAGAGGCTTATTAATCACAGTGAGGTAGAAGAAAATGGTGTATGATCACAGAACAGTGCCTCAATGGACTTGGTAAAAGTAGCCCCAGGGGCAGCTAGGTCAATGGTTTTGGGAGAAAAGAAAAGGAATCAAAGAAAGAGGAAAGGAAGATATAAAGTGTAGAAGGCTATAACAAGAATACCATCATGCCTCGGACATGTGCAGTTGCGCAGGTTGTGTCCTGCACAAGGGCACTTCCCAGGGACACCTGGGCACTGAAATTCAGTTGCTCCTCTTTTGGCTAAGCTTTGCACCCTGCTGGGGGTTGCTGGGCGCTGCCCTGCCAGAAGCTCTGCCTTTGTCTCACTTGCACAATGCTGCCTTACGAGCTAGCAGCAGCCCTACCTACAATAATTTCAAGATTCAACAAAACACCTCTAAGACCCAGCCTTGGGACACAAAACCAGGTCCCACTGGGAATGGCCAGATTGGTGACTCACTCTTGTGTGAGGAAAGCACCTGATTTCTTAGCTCAGGTCAGATTCTCTCAGCCTCAACAGAAACTCAACAAGTTGCCACTGGTTCCAGGCAGGCTGGAGCCAGCTCCCTTACCCTCCTCCAACCGCAGCCCACCCAGCCAGAGAGGGAAGAGGCCCTTGACCTTCAGCAAGAGCAAGAAGCCAGACCACAGGCACTGCAGGTGACTGGCTGGGGAGCCTGCCTGGAGCAGCCACCACAGCCCCGCTGGAGGCCCTGGCTATTTGCTTTGCCTCGGGGATTGCAAGCATCCTGCCTCTGACAGCAATTAAATTTGAAAGATTCAAATATTGCCTAAAAAGAAAAGGAAAATATTTATCCATGTGTCTGCAGGTCCTGTCAGTGTGCTGGGCTTTTGTAAATACAGGAACCATCTGGGCACCAAATAAGTAGGCCCAGAATGTGGGCTTCCTAATACAAACAGGTTTTCCTGCAGCACGCAATGCAGAGGGGGCTACCTGGAAGGCAATGGAGAAGTTCACGGCCTTCCCAGGAAGGAAGGACAAACGCTTCTTCACCAAATTCCTGCATTCCAGCCCAGAGCCTCCGTTCTCCCTCCAGAAGCCTCAGGTAGGGGAGGACTGGCTGGTTGAGACCCCAGGGGTGGCTCCTTCCTGTGCCCCCTGTGGGAGACTTATTTATTTATTTAAAAGAGACTGGGTCCCACTATGTCACCCAGGCTGAAACGCAGTGGCACAATGATAGCTTGCTACAGCCTGGAGCTCCTGGGCTCAAGTGATTCTCCCAGCTCAGCCTCTGCAATAGCTGGGACTACAGGCACATGCCACCATGTCCAGTTCATTCTTTTTTTTATTTTTAGTAGAGATGGGGTCCCACTATATTGCCCAGGCTGGTCTCAAACTCTCAGGCTCAAGTGATCTGTCCACCTCAGTCTCCTAAATTACTGGGATTATAGTATTTACAGGCATGAGCCACTACACCTGGCCTTTTCTTATGTTTTGTAGAGATGGGGTCTAACTATGTTGCTCAGGCTGTCTCAGATTCCCATGCTCAAGTGATCCTTCCACCTCTGCCTCCCAAAGTGCTAGGAGTACAGGCGTGAGCCACCACCCCTGGCCTGGTGGGACACTTTAAACCCTCAGTCGTGCTCTGCCTTCTGAGCTGGTGACCCCTCCTGCCCATATGTCAGGGTCATAGCAAGACAGAGGTAATTAAGGAGAGTTTCAAAAAAGGACAATTTAACCCAATAGCAAAAGAACGACCTGATTAAAAAATGGGGAAAGGATGTGAACAGACATTTCTCCAAAGGCAGCGACATTCAAATGACCAACAGGAAAAGATGCCCAACATCACTAATCATCAGGGAAATGCAAACTGAAACCACAAGGGGACATCACCTCATACCTGTTAGGATGGCTATTATCAAAATAAATAAATAAATCATACTGGCGAGGAGGTGGAGAAAGCAAAACCCTTGCATGCTATTGGTGGGACTGTAAATCAGTGCAGCACTCTGGGGCTCAGTATGGCGGTTCCTCAAAAAATTACGAATGATCCAGCAATCCTACTCCTGGGCAAATATCCAAAACAATTGAAATCACTATCTCAAAGAGATATCTGCACTCCCATGTTCATTGCAGCATTATTCACAGTAGCCAAAACATACAAGCAACCTAAATGTCCATCAGCAGATGAAGGATAAAGGAAACGTGTATCCATGCGATATCCAACATTGCATCCCTACAGTGCCATATAATCGGTCTTTAAAAAGAAGGGAAGCTTGTTGCGTGTGACAACCACAGATTAACCTAGACATTATGCTAAGTGAATAAGCCAGTCATAGAAGGGCAAACACTGCATGATTCCACTTATATGAATTCTCAAACTAGCCAAGCTCATAGAAACGGAGAGGAGAACCATAGTTGCCAGGGGCTGGAGAGTGGGAGAAATGGGGAGATGTCATTCAACAGATACAAATTTCAGTCATGCAAGATAAACAAGAGATCTGCTGTATAACATTGTGCCTATGCTTGATCATACTATTATACACTCGAAAATCTGTTAAGAAGGTAGATCTCCTGTTGAATGTCCTTACCACAATAACAACAAAACAGGGAGGGCAATTTACAAAGCTAAGCACAGAGTATGAAGAGACCAGTGAAGGATGGTGCAGAGGACCCAGGGCTGGCAACAGAAGCAGCTGGTATGACCCCAAGGCCTGGAGGGGCAGAGGAGGAAGCTGTTACCAGGACCTGGCAAGGGTGGCCATATGGACAGAGATGATGCAGCCTTTGGTGGAGAGTCACAGCCAACCTCTGGTGAGGTGACAGGGAAGAAACACCCAACCTCTCACTGCTCCAACCTTCAATCTCTCATCAGTTCCTCCCAGTAGCACAACCCAAACTAGAAGCCAGAGGGTAGGTCAGCCTCCAGGAGCTCAGAGCAGATGCAGAAGGCAGAGGCCAGGTTGGACAGGCAGACAAAACACCCAGCTCATTCCTCTCTTTCTCCAGGGCTCTTCCTCTCGCATCTCCCCTTGCTCTTCCACTTCCAAAGGCATCACTCTAGTTTTCGCTTAGTTCAATGCTAGCACATTCTTCCTTCCCAGAGCTCCATGGTGGCAAAGGGAGACATGGGGAACCATCAATGGGAAGAGACTGTTCCATTACTTTTTCTCCATCTCAAATCTTTTAAGACCCAAGCATAGCATGACAACTCACATCAAGTACTAAGTAGTAAGTGCTCAATAAATATTAGTTATTCTTATCAGTTGCTGTCCTAAGACTAAAGGGACATGAACACAGGAACTCAGAAATGATATTACCGAAATGTTTGCATCGTGCTATAAACACAGATCTATGTCTATCAAGTATAAATTTTCACACACAATACCCCCAGGAGGCTGGTGGAACAAGAGCTCTGATGTACGGAAACAGAGAACAAGGAAGGGAGGGTGCCAGAGATGGCAGAGAAACTGCATGCAGTGACACTGAATTCTGAAGTCTGGTCACACCTACAGCAATGCCAGCAGGCAGCTTTTCTCCCACATGTATCAGCTCTCAGCAATCCAGGGCTTCCTGAGTGCTTGTCAAAGAAGTCTATCACTCAAGGGTAATATATATTAAGCAGGGCCCTTCTAGGCAGAGTGGTTTTAGAGGCAATGCTAGGACCTAACTTCAGCCCATCTAAAATTATCTTCCCTAAACAAATGCTGTAGTACTTTATATCTCCATTAGAGAGTCATTCCTTTGGATCAAATATTGTTCTCCTGGACACCCATTGCTAAAGCTCTTGTAAATAAGTCTGAAGGGCTGAGATCCCAGATCCCCTTCCTCCAGATGGAGGGCCCCTCAGCTACAGAGGATGCCTAGAGAGCACAGATGCTGAGAAGGGATGAAGCACCCAAGGCAAAGGCAAGGCCCTTAACTACTCACAATGGCACCGGGGCACCTGGTGCTGACAGGGTGGCTGAGGAGGAATTGGAATGTGGGAACTCTCTCCCCCCATCACTTCACAAGTGGTGAGATGGGATTGGAATGTGATGGCCCAATGTATTTAGGAGAGGTTGAGTTAAACAAAGTATAAAATGGCTTCCTTATTGCAGGACTTTAAGAGTTTTTAATATACATTGTGACTCCCCCAAAAAGGGACAGTTACAGCAGATTTTCCTAGACTCCCTTAATCCCAAACCCTTTTTTATTCAAAGAACAGTTTCCAGCACTAGACGGAGTTTATCAAAATCAGAAACCAGGCCAAGTGCTGTGACTTAGCCTGTAATCCCAGGATTTTGGGAGGCCAAAGTGGAAGGATCGCTTGAGGCCAGGAGTTCAAGACCAGCCTGAGAAATAAAGTGAGACCCCGTCTCTATAAAAAAAATTTTTTTTAATTAGCTGAGTGTGGTGTTGCACAGCTGTGGTCTTAGCTACTCAAGAGGCTGGGGTGGGAGCATTGCTTGAGCCCAGGAATTTGAGGCTTCAGTGAGCTGTGATCACACCACCACACTCCAGCCTGGGTGACAGGGCAAGATCCTGTCTCTTAAAAAAAAGTCAGAAGCCATTTCTTTTGTTTACGTTCTATTCCAGAGCCAAGCACAGCAATGGGTACATAGGAAGCCCTCAGTTATATTTGGATGAGTGAAAAATAGATATCAAGGTCTGCTATTTGATCAAATGATCTTCTAGGTAAATTAAGTAATGGCTCCAAGTGTCTGCTGCTCTCTTCTCCGAAGCCATATCTGAGAGTTACCAGCAAAGCCATACCATGGTTGAATTCCCACCCACAAACTGTGTTCACACAATGCCTTAAAATGAGTCTGGAATCTGTGTGGACGAAACTGCCCTCAGTGTCCTGTGCCACATTCCCTCTGCTCACCTCTGATTGCAGCTGAAGCTGCAGTGGACTCTCCTGGGCAAGCCAATAGTGCCCACAGCAAGCACCCAGCAGCCCTCCCTGCCCCCACTCCCTTCCCAAGTCCACTAAGCCCACGCTGAGCAACTACAGTAGAGCAGCTCTCAACCAAGGGGGTGACAGGGTGACAGATGGAGAGCAGCAGCCCTATCCTTTGGGAGAGTAATTATGAGACGCTTTCTGCACAGTTCCTCAGAGGGTCCCTCTGGAATTGAACCTCACAGTAGTCACTGGCTCCCTCACCTTCTTGACTGGCTTCTTCCTCTTTCCGGTCTCACGCTTCCAACTCCTGCACACCTGCTTCCCTCAGAGTCCCCGTCACAAGCTCCACTTTTGGGAGAACCTAAACTAAGAACAATGACCTGGAGGAGTGTAACAGACATGGTTTACACGCTTGAAAAAGGAACTGGTACAATCTAGACCTGTGGTTGCTCTGAAGGGTCCTGTGGGCGTTGTTGGATGAGGCAGGCTCTCTCTTCCTTTGGGTTCCCCCGAGGCCCTTTCCTCTCTTGGTATTCACCTATCTACAGGCACAGGATGGACTCTAGTAGTCCAGGACACACTACTGGACCACTTCTGAGAGTCCATGTGTTTCCTCCACCCCAGAGCTCCTTTTTTTAAAAAACAAACAAACAAACAAAAATCTATTCAACGCCTACCACATGTCAGAGGCTCCCATATTATCCCACGCCATCCTCATGACAACCCCAGGTGGAGGGTATTCTAGGACCAGTCCTGTTTGACTAAAGAGGCCTCCAGGCCTTCATCTGTGCCAGCCAGGGGAAAAGCTGGGATGCAGATTCTGGCCTCGCTAACCCAGGTCTGTGCTTTCCAGCGTGAGTGCAGCAGTTCAGACACCACGGCTATAAGGATTCACTGTTGGGTGGAAGATTTGTTGGGAACAAGAGTTATTTTTGCAGCAACAGTGCCTTGTACATGGAAGAAACTCAATACATCTACTGATGAGGAAAGAAAGAAAGGGAGGAAGGAAGGGACACTGTCCATGTCCTGTATGTTGCTCACCTTTCCACGGTGACAACGCTTGGAGTGGGAGACCACATGTGGGGTCTCCCAGTGACACATGCTGGCCTCTGCCCACCACATTGTCAGCCTTTAGGACTTGATGCTGTCTCACGCAATGGCCTGACAGTTCTTAGACTTTCTAGCCTGAGGCCTGGCTAATCCCCTGCACTTAATATATAGAAGATTAAATCAAAAGTAGAAAGAGCACATGGGAAAAAAACCACCAACAAAAAAAGACAAAACCAGTTAGAGCTTTAAGGCTCAGGCTTCGTCTCCTCTTTAAAGAGCACTTTCTTTAAAAAGAAAAAAGTTAAAATAACATTTTAGCAGGGAGATTTTTCTTTAGCACATTAGGAAGGCCATTTATCAGATGCATTCACATTATCACATTGGATTCTTTAGAAGACCACGAGAGTTGGGTGGAGGAACACAGGAGTCTAGGGGCTTAAAGATTGGAGATTAAAAGGAAAAACTTTGTCAGTGATGAAAGGGGCAGGAAGCAAACCAGGAATATTCTGGGGCTTCAAAGTGGGCAAACCATGCTGGTGGTTCCCATACCTCCCACAGCCCTGTCCCCAGCAGGGGCAGAAATGGGAGGGGCAGAGAAGGCACACCCTTGGCAACCTCCATCAAGACCGGCAATGTTGACAGGAGCTCTCCCTATTTAAGAGGCAACTCTTCACAAAGGCTTATTTCAAGAAATCTCCACACCCCACCTCCCCCACGTCTTCTCTTTAGCGCCTTCTGCTCCTCCCAGATGTTCTGAGCCCAAGGATTTGCAAGGCTTATAGCTGCTGCAGGCCCAGCCAGAAAGAAGGTTTTATTTTCTTCATACTGAGGAAAAGTGTTATCTATGTTTTTATTTTTAATGCTTTCAAATGCATTCCATTTTGTATGCTTTGTTTTTTTGTGCTGCCTTATCAATGTGGCCTTTTAATGTTGTTTTGTATGCATTGCGTAGACTGAGTCCTAAATATTTAATTTCTTTTCATTCTATGTTACATAAATGTTTGTTATGAGAGGTGCTCAGGGGACCCTCCTCATTACACACATGGAATTTCATTTTCAAAACCTGTCACCCACCCGCTCACCCCACCATCGTGTTTCTGACCCCCTTACCCTGCCCCTTAACACCTTCTGCTGGTTACTGTTACAACACATTTATTATATATTCATCATGTATTTCTATCTATGGCAAAAGCGCTGAGATAGAGGAGCTTGTGTTTTTCACCTTTGTGGTCCTGATGGTCAAAATGATGCTTTGAGTACTGTTATTCATTGTAACAATAGCTTCTGTTTAATGAATACTTTCTATGTATTAGGAACTGTGCACAGAACTGTTTTATTCATTTGTTTAATCCTAAGAGGTGCATTATTATCCCCACTCACAAATGAAGACTGAGAAGCTTAGAGACATATCCTTATCAAAAGTGCATAGCTATTAGGTGGCAGAGGTGGGATTCAAATCCACCTAACACACTCCTAAGTATACCCTGCCACACGTGTGAAAAGAACTTGGGAAATACCAGACTCTTCTGAAGGAAAGCAGGAGATCTTCCAAGGTTTTATACTGGAAACATAGAAAGTAAAACTTTTCCATTTGCAGGGATTTTCAGCACCTACAGACTCTGCTGCTCTTATCAGAGTAAGACAAAATGTTTGCTTCCATAGCTCCCCTAACAAGCTGGAGAGAAGATAGCTCCATAGTAACACAGAACACAGAAGTGAAGGAGAGCTCAAAGAGTGCTCACTAGCCCCACATCTGATGTCTTCAGTCTCAGCCACATTCCTGTCCCCACTCCCAGGACAAGCCACCTACCAGCAGGAGCCTTTAGGCAAGTCGTTCACCCTCTCAAAGCCTCTGTTTCATCATATGCTGATGATAATAATAGCACGCACCTCAGAAAACAGATGAGGAATAAATGAGATAACCCATGTAAAACCTGCTCCATGATGAGCCTTCAATAACATCCCCTTCCCATACAACAGCCCATAAATATTTAAAGACAATGCTTATGCCCCTCCCCACCCCCAAGTCTCCTTTTCTTCCAGCTGAACGCTTCCCGGCTCCCCCAACCACACAGTCACAAAACCCATCACGACACCGGCCATCCTCCGGGTTCAGTCTGTGGCTGAGACTCTCTCCCAGGGTCACACGGAGCTCTGGGCACAGTAACTCCTGTGCACAGTCAGACCTGTGCAAACCCAGTAGGGCCACCGGCTCCCAGGTCTGGTGTCACAGCTTTGGCCATGTGGCCTGGCCTCTTAGCTTTGTGGGCTGCCACGTGCCGGTGCTGTCACCCGAGAGGACGGCGCCAACGTGATTTCCTCCAACAAAGCTACTAAGCCAGCTCTGCCCCTTCATGTGCTTGGGCAACTGTCTTTTCTCATTTTTCAGGTTTTTGGGGTTTTTTTTTGTTTTTTTTGTTTTTTGTTTTTTTTCCAGTATTTTGGTTTGTTACCTCAGTGTAGGATCTTCTATTTGTTCCAGCCCCTGAAAAAAATTTTGGATCATGATTGTGTCATTCTACAAATTAGCAATTAGTCCCACATGCTGCATCAGCAGGCCATCTCCATCCTCGCCAAGCCATCGCTAAAATCTTTCCACAGGGCGGTGCTGGAGGCAGAACTCTACCCAAGCACACACACAAAGCCTTGTCGTGACCTGAAATCAAGCGGTTAGGAGAAAGCGCTTTGGGTGCCATCATTCTGCTGCCAGGAACTCAGCTCCCTGATCTGCTTCCACACGTTCCCGTTTTGTCCACCTGGATGTCATGAGAGGCCTTGCCCACACTGTTCACCCCTATCAGTCTGTCTAAGAACCATATCCAAAAAGGGAATGAGGTCAGCTTGGCATGGCTTGTTCACTCTGCCAGCATCGCTGCTTTCTCGCTGTGTGCTCACCCACCATCTGTTTAATAAGCCTTTTGGACAGTTTTCCAGGGCTCCCTCTAACTGGGCTGCTTGTCCATATTCACGGAATCCCCTGATAGTGCACTCTTTCATTGAAAATCTAGCCACCGGTCACCTGCCTCCAGGCTCACAGCACTTTGCATTCCACAGCTCCCTCAAGCCATTCTGTCTTCACCCGCAACCAGGACAGCCCCACTAGAAAAAACCACCTCTCAGCCGCACTAGAAAAACCACTTCTCCCTGTGCTTCTACATCATCTGGTGGTCAGCACTCCAACTGAGAAATAAAAATGGGCCAAGCACAGTGGCTCACACCCATAATCCTAACACTTTGAGAAGCCAAGGCGGGAGAATCACTTGAGCCCAGGAGTTCAAGACCAGCCTGGGCAAAATAGCGAGACCCTATCTACAAATTTTTTTTTTTTTTGAGACGGAGTCTGGCTCTGTCGCCCAGGCTGGAGTGCAGTAGCACAATCTTGGCTCACTGCAAGCCCCGCCTCCTGGGTTCACGCCATTCTCCTGCCTCAGCCTCCCAAGTAGCTGGGACTACAGGCGCCTGCCACCATGCCTGGCTAATTTTTTGTATTTTTAGTAGAGATGGGGTTTCACGGTGTTAGCCAGGATGGTCTCGATCTCCTGAACTCATGATCCACCCACCTCGGCCTCCCAAAGTGCTGGGATTACAGGTGTGAGCCACCGTGCCCAGCCAAAAAAAATTTTTTAATTAGCCAGGCATAGTGGCCTGCACCTGTAGTTTCAGCTACTTGGAGGCTGAGGCAAGAGGATGGCTTGAGACCAGGAGTTCATGGTTAAATGAGCTATGATGGCACCATGGCACTGCAGCCTAAGTGACAGAGTAAGACCCTGTCTCAAAGAAGAAAAAAGAGAGGGAGAGAGAAGGAAGAAAAAGGAAGCAAAGAAGAAAGGAAGAAAATAAGAAAGGAAGAAAGAGGGAGAAGCAGCCTCCCCACTGGGGGACCCCTAGGCACCTCTCCCGCTACAACGGGTGGAGATCTTCCCCAAATTATACTGGATGGCTTCCATTCCTCTGCCTTCTCATTGCATTTGCTAACCAGGTTCTTTTCATTCCTTTATCAAGAGACTCTTTTCCTTAACTAACGCACCTAGTAGGTTGCCATTACTACTAATGGCAGAAACCGCAATTACTTTTGTAGCAACCTGTAACATTTCACAGTCTTCTGCTGTAAAGGTCACCTTTTAGTGGGAGCTACCACCTTTTTATCCTAATTCCCTTTTTCCTGGATTCTGAATGCCTTTGCCCCTTTTCTGAGTTTTTTTTTTTTTTTTTTTTTTGCATGTTTTAAACAAGACATTTTAAAATGTCATTACATAGTCGCTTCTTCACAAGAGGAAATAAAGAATGAGCTGTCACCGTCTGTGCCCCTCATGGCCCATCCTGCCTGCGCATTTTTGGCTACTTTTTCCCCACTTCGCTCATGTATTTTCCAGTCTGAAACGGACTTCTTGGGAAAGAATGAGAAGGTGAGGTATGGCTTCAGATTACCATCTGGGGTGTAGTAAATAATCTATCCCTTATTCCCATCACATCCCTAATGACCTTGGGGAAAGTTCAGAGCCTCGAGCTGCCACCACCCTGCCTGCGGTCCCACACGCCCAGTGCAGATACCCAGAGCAGCAACTCCAGGCACAGTTTCAGCCAGTGGAAGAATCATCCATCTCCAGGCTCTGACAGACAAACGAGGCGAGAAGGAGACCAGATCTGGTTTTTCACTGGAAAACAATGAGCTCATGCTTTCTCTCTGGGGACCCTGGAAGTGGAGACAGATCTGGAGATGGGAGACAGTGATGGAGGCAGGCAGAGGTGATGAAGGATGGGCCAGGAAGAGGAAGGAGGCCAGTCTGGCACTTTTTAAATGTCACTTTTGATAAGAATCCCCAGCTCTCAGGCCAGAGGGAAACATCCATTTTCTTTAAATTAAGGATTCAGCATGAGGCAGTTGTCCTAAAGGAAAGGGACGAGGAGAAGATAAACAGACTTGGAAATTCGTCATTCCTGCTTCTTCAGAGAAAAGTAAAATGATTGTTCATGAGTCACCAGAATTGCAGATGCCAGGACAGAGATGGCTTTCCTGGGCTCTGCCACCGCCGCCTCTGGGTGTGGGGTTTTGGGACCCAATGGCAGACACTCTGCTGGCCAGCTTCTCCCCAGTCAAGTCCGCCTCCTCCAGGTATGCACCTCTAGAAGGCCAAGGCCAGGCATTTTGTACAGACTGAGCTCAATAAAAATGAGAGGATTCAGACAGCCACCCAGATGCTTCCAAATAGCGGAATGAATGTTTAGTTTCAGCTAGGGGAAAAAAAAATGCATATCACTGAGTTTTCCACTTTTCCTTTGAAAAGGGAGTTACATAATGCTGATTTTCCTTTTACCAGTTAATTCAGAGAGAGAGAAAGAAGAGATTAGGGAAGAACTGGGGGGAACTGAGTTGTACTTGAGAAACAAAATTCAGATGATTGACTATTTTCCTCTTCAACCTGTTACATGCCTTAGCTAAAACTTGAATGGAAACTGGCAGGGCGCGGTGGCTCATGCCTGTAATCCCAACACTGTGGGAGGCCGAGGTTGGTGGATCACCTGAGGTCAGGAGTTCGAGACCAGCTTGGCCATCATGGTGAAACCCCATCTCTACTAAAAATACAAAAAAATTAGGCAGATGTGGTAGTGCATGTCTATAATCCAGCTCCTTGGGAGGCTGAGGCAGAAGAATTGCTTGAACCCAGGAGGTGGAGGTTACAGTGAGCCAAGATCGCGCCACTGCACTCTAGCCTAGGCAAGAGAGTGAGACTCCATCTCAAAAACAAAAAACAAAAAACAAAAAACTTGAGTGGAAACTAAAGATCACAGACAGAATGTAGAAACCCCAAATAGATGAATCGTGTTTCTCTTTATACCTCTGTCTACTCACAAAATTGATTATTTCCATGTTTAAGTTAAATGACTTGGCTAGATTACAGATGTTAATTGAAGTGTTAATTTATCCTGACTCCCTAGTTGCAATGAAATTCAAAAACAGAACTGAAAAAAGGAATAGCAACTTATTCACTCTTTTCCTCCTGTGTCCGGCAGCACTATGCAGAATAAAGAGCATGGGTGCTGGAGCCAATTTGCCATGGGTTCTAATCCTGGCTTTAAGAATCCCTAGATATGGGATCTTGGCCAAATTAATGAAGCCCTCTCTATATACACAAGTGTCTTTATTTTAAAATGGTGTGGTGTAAGTATCTACCCCCTTAGGGATATTGCGAGGATTCAACAAGTTCATATAGGTAAAGTATTTTGTGCCTGGTATGTCATAAGCAATCCATAATTGTTTTTGCTATTACTATACTATGGCACCATTTGGGACACAGATTGTAGATGTCAGACACCACAAATGTCCTTTAAGACATGCAGCAAGCACAAATCTGTCATGGTTTAACAAAAGAAATGAATGTCTAGGAGAAGCTTCCTATCATCCTGTCTTCTTCTGGCCTCAGGTACTGATCTCACTTTCTTTGTCTGCCATGTTGCTGGCATCTCACCCCATCCCCACTCGCAGCCCAAGGCAGCATCTCCCATTATGCTGTAACCCTGGCTGTGTCCTACCATCCTACTCCTGGCTCAAGGACTGAACCTACTGTGCCCTGATTTCCTGTCCCCTCGAAGACCAATTACACCAGTGAGCTTCTCCAGCACATCTCCTCCACCCATGCACGATAACCCCAAGACATGGAAGCAGAAACATGGCTGCAGCTGCCCAGCACCAAGTATAGTTTGATGTTTGATGCACCCAGGGGAGTCATGACTCAGGACTCACCTTTGACCTGCAAGGATGATACTTGTGAGTTAAACAAGTGACCCCTAACCCCCAACCCTTAGCTCTAACCTGACGAGTCCCAGCCAAGATGGAATTTATTATTTTTTAACTTTCAGAAATGCTGCTCCACATTCCACTTCCCAATTAAAACAGTAAACCTAACAGATATACCAAGATTTGGTAAAGACAGGTGAAATAGAAACTTCCAGAAACTGTTATTTGGAGTATAAGTTATTCCAAACACTTGACAAAGTCAAGTAGAAATGTATATGCCCTATGGCCCAAATTTACAGCCCCTCAACAAACTCCTACATGTGTGCCTGAGGAGAACATATATACAAGGATGTTCAATACAGCATGCTTGCAAAAAAGAGTGAAAACCAAATATCCAAAAAAGAGTGAAAACCAAAAAAAGTGGAAAAGTATAAGGTGGTCACATTCACATGATAGAATATTATAGAGTCATTAAAATAAATGAACTAGAACTGTATGTGTGCATGTCTGTGTGTGTAATGACAGACCTCAAAATATAATATTAAAAGCAAATAGAACTGCAGATTGATAGGTACAGTATCATACTGATATGGTTTGACTGTGTCCCCAAGCAAATCTCGACTTGAATTGTATCTCCCAGAATTCCCATGTGTTGTGGGAGGGACCCAGGGGGAGGTAATTGAATCATTGGATCCAGTCTTTTCTGTGCTATTCTTGTGATAGTGAATAAGTCTCACGAGATCTGATGGGTGCATTGGGGGTTTCCACTTTTGCTTCTTTCCCATTTTTTCTTGCTGCCACCATGTAAGAAGTGCCTTTCACCTCCTGCCATGATTCTGAGTCCTCCCCAGCCACATGGAACTGTAAGTTCAATTAAACCTCTTTTTCTTCCCAGTCTCGGGTATGTCTTTATCAGCAATGTGAAAATGAACTAATACAGTGGATTGCTACCAGTTGAGTGGGGTGTTGCTGAAAAGATACCTGAAAATGTGGAAGCAACTTTGGAACTGCGTAACAGACAGAGGTTGGAACAGTTTGGTGGGCTCAGAAGAAGACAGGAAAATGTGGGAAAGTTTGGAATTTCCTAGACACTTGTTGAATGGCTTTGCCCAAAATGCTGATAGCAATGTGGACAATAAGGTCCAGGCTGAGGTGGTCTCAGATGGAGATAAGGAACTTCTTGGGAATTGGAGTAAAGGTGACTCCTATTATGTTTTAGCAAAGAGACTAGTAGCATTTTGCCCCTGCCCAAGAGATTTGTGGAACTTTGAACTTGAGAAAGACAACTTAGGGTATCTGGTGGAAGAAATGTCTAAGCAGCAAAGCATTCAAGAGGTGACTTGGGTACCGTTAAAGGCATTCAGTTTTATAAGGGAAGCAGAGCATAAAAGTTTGGAAAATTTGCAGCCTAACTATGCGATAGAAAAGAAAAACCCATTTTCTGGGGAGAAATTCAAGCCGGCTGCAGAAATGTGCATAAACAGCAAGGAGCCTAATGTCAATCCTCAAGACTATGGGGAAAATGTCTCCAGGTCGTGTCAGAGACCTTCATGGCAGCCCCTTCCATCACAGGCCTGGAGGCCCAGGAAGAAAAAGGGGTTTCGTGGGCCGGGCCCACATGCTGTGTGCAGCCTAGGGACTTCGTGCCCTGTGTCCCAGCCACTCCAGCTGTGGTTGAAAGGGGCCAGTGTACAGGTTAGATGTGGCTTCAGAGGGTGGAAGCCCCAAGCCTTGGCAGCTTCCACATGGTGTTGAGCCTGTGGGTGCACAGAAGTCAAGAATTAGGTAGGGGAACCTCCACCTAGACTTCAGAACATGTATAGAAATGCCTGGATGCCCAGGCAAAAGTTTGCTGCAGAGGTGGGGCCCTCAAGGAGAACCTCCGCTAGGGCAGTGTGGAAGGGAAATTTGGAGTGGGAGCCCCCACACAGAGTCCCTACTGGGGCACCACCTAGTGGAGCTGTGAGAAGGCCACTGTTCTCCAGAACCCAGAATAGTAGATCCACCGACAGCTTGCATCGTGCACCTAGAAAAGCCGCAGACACTCCACACCAGCCCATGAAAGCTGCCAGTGGGGAGGCTGTACCCTGCAAAGCCACAGGGATAGAGCTTTCCAAATCCATGGGAACCCATCTCTAGCATCAGCCTGGCCTGGATGTGAGACATGGAGTCAAAGGAGATCATTTTGGAGCTTCAACATTTGACTGCCCTGCTGGATTTCAGTCTTATGTGGGTCCTGTAGCCCCTTTGTTTTGGCCAATTTCTTCCACTTGAAACGGCTATATTTAGCCAATACCTGTATCCCCATTGTATCTAGGAAGTAACTAACTTGCTTTTTATTTTACAGGCTCATAGGCAGAAGAGAGTTGCATTGTCTCAGATGAGACTTTGGGCTGTGGACTTTTGGGTAATTGCTGAAATAAGACTTTGGGGGACTGCTGGGAAGGCATGATTGGTTTTGAAATGTGAGGACATGAGATTTGAAGAGGCCAGGGGTGGAATGATATGGTTTGGCTGTGCCCTCACCCAAATCTCAACTTGAATTATATCTCCAAGAACTCCCACATGTTGTGAGAGGAACTCAGGGGGAGGTAATTGAATCATGGGGTCTGGTCTTTCCCATGCTATTTTTATGATAGTGAGTAAGTCTCACAAGATTTGATGGGTTTATCAGGGGGTTCTGCTTTTGCTTCTTCCTCATTTTTTCTTGTTGCTGCCATGTAAGAAGTATATGAGGTAGCCTGAAGCCAACCCACAAGGTCCAGAATGGCATATGAAGAGTCTGTACCTTGCTCAACAGGAAACAGAAGTACTTTGAGGGCCAGAGCTGGGCAGGGTCCTGCAGGGGGCCTTTGGAACTGGCAGCAGGGCATTCAGGGAAGGACCTGGGCTGGGGCTATTGTGCTTATCCAGGTACCAGAGTGGGGCCTGAGTATGGCTGGAGACATGGGCAGGGTGGATGCACAGGAGCCTATCAAGTCTACACTTGGCTTCCAGGTCCCCTTGAAGTTGACTGCTCCTTGCAGGGATGGGCCCAGCCTAGGCCTCCCTGCACACTGTGCTCACCCTTCTCCTGCAGCAGAGTCCAACAGCCACTCTCACTTCCCAAACATAAGAGCTAAGAGGTGGCAAGTGGGTACCCCCTGGCACCCCAAGCATCCAGACAGAGTGAGAGGAGAGGAGCAAATCGTGCTGATGGAGTCACCTGACCCTGGAAGGGCTGCCCAACTCCTCCGTATAAGCACATTATTCCCATGACTCCAGGGACCCCTTAGGTTTTGCATTCAGGGCTTCTCTGAAATCAGAAGCCAGCATACAGAAGCAGAGAGAGATAAGACAGACAGCTGTCTCTTATCTAGTTTTGCAAGGCCTCAGGTTGCCACTCCATTCACTGCAGTGAACAGAACTGGTGCTGCAGGAGCCTGGCCAGGAAGCCTTCTCAAGGGAACTCAGGATCCCAAAAGCACAGCCAAGAGCAGGGGTGGTTCAGCAGAGGGGCTGGAGGCAGAGGATGCTAGGGCCACCACCTCATGGGAGAAGCAGGCTGCAGGGGCAGGGCTTGACTGGAGGATGGGCAGAGGAGTTGGAGGTAAGCAGAGACCATGGCCAGAGTGGAACAATTAGATAGAGGGCATGGGCAGCTAACATTGGAGAACTGTCCATTTTCCTACATTTTTTCCTGCTTACAGAAGATGGAATACATTAAGATTTTTAAAATAAAAATAAATACCAAATCGCAAGATGCCTCCCTCCCTGGGAATTAGGACTTCAAAACGCACATCATAGAGATGTTTATGGAATAAAGTGGCAGATATGAAACCACCAAAGCAAGTGGTGTCTGAGTACTGAGACAGATGGAAGTAAACACCTAAAAATGAAGACCACTGGCTGGGCGCAGTGGCTCACGCCTGTAATCCCAACACTTTGGGAGGCTGAGGTGGGCATGGATCACCTAAGGTCAGGAGATCGAGACCATCCTGGCTAACATGGTGAAACCCATCTCTACTAAAAATACCAAAAATTAGTCAGGTGTGGTGGCACGCACCTGTAGTCCCAGTTACTAGGGAGGTTGGGGCAAGAGAATCGCTTGAACCAGGGAGGTGGAGGTTGCAATGAGCCAAGATCGCACCACTGCACTCCAGCCTGGGGGACAGAGCAAGACTCTGTCTCAAAAAAAAAATAAAACAAACAACAACAACAACAAAAAAAACAAAAAGAAGACCACTGCATGGAGAGTCCCCATTCCTTCTCATGTCTCATCCCAAGTCACAGCAGTTCCCAGTTACCTCCTGGGATATCTGCCTTGGTGCTTCTTCCTGCTCGACTGGCCACCCCCACCTCCCCCTTCCTCAGGTGCATGGCCAATCTCCCCCTCCATACCCTGACAGTCCTTTCTAACCTCTGGTGTCTCTGCTGATCTTGGTCACTCCCTGCAGACCTGGAGCCCTCTGCCTGTCCTCTCTCTATAGCTACTTGGTGCTTCTTCCCCAGTAGGACCCTGCCTCTCTCTGCTGCATAGGTGATAGAAGAACTGGGCCAGAATTCAGAAAATCCAGCTCAATTCCAAACATGGGAATTTTCTATATAGTAATAGTGGCATCTCAAATCAGTAACGGAAATGATGGTTTATTTAATAAATGATATTCAGTAAACTGGATAGCCCTCTGGGAAAAATAAGCAAAATAAGATAAAAATTGAAGGCACACTTTGCACCTTAAACCAGGGTAAATTCCAAATGGATCAAATATTTGTTTGGAAAAATTTAAGTCACAAAGCACTGGAAGAAATATAAAACCTTTTTATAGCCCAAATGAAAGAAAGTCTTTGCAACTATGACCCAAAACCCATAAAAGAAAATACTGATAAATTTGAATACGTAAAAATACAAAATTTCACATAGTAAAACTCACCATAAGCAAAATCAAAAAACAAACTGAGAGGAATACTTGCAACTTACATCACAAAGAACTCATTTGCTGCAAGGATAAAAAAAAAAAAGCACCTACAACTGATAAGAAAAAGATCAACCAATACAATTTAAAAATGAGCAGAAGATGTGAACAGAAAGTTCATGGAAATACAAATGTCACTTAAACATATGAAAAGATACTCAAGAGCACTCAAAATAAGACAGCTACAGATTAAATCTACACTGAATGCCATTTGTAACTATCATTCTTGCCAAGGCCCAGAATCAAGGTTGATGGCAGTGGTGAGACGTGGAGAACCAGACACTGTCGTGAGTTGCCGTTGGAGTGTACATTTTGTAAATTTGTTCAGCCTCTCTGGAGGGCAATCCATCAAGACCTCTCAAAATTACAAAGCCTCAGTTTGACCCAGAAATTCCACATTTAGTAACTTATCCAAGAGATGTTTCACAGGTGTGAAATGACAGATGTACAAGGTTATTCACTGCCACTTTGCTCATAAGAGCAACCTAAATTTCCATCAATAGGAGAATGAATAAATCATGGTACATGCATGCAATGGAAGGCAATAGAGCCATTTTAAAATAGACAAGGCTCTTTAGAAACTGATATGGAACGCCTTAACAGATAAATTAAATGAAAAAAAGCAAGGTGTAATATATATGATAAGCCCTTACTTAATGGCATTGATAGGTTCCTGGAAACTGGCTTTAAGTGAAATTACGTATAACGAAACCAGTTATTTTTTCTCATCAATGTTATAATGAAACAATGCTATTCAAGGACCTGATGTATGTTGCTTCACTTAAAATTGCAGCTTCCAAGAACCTATTGATGATGTTAAGTGAGGACTCAATATACCACATTTATGTAAAAAAAGGAAAAGAGGTGACAAATATAAATATAGATGAACAGGTATATGCTTGCCTATGCATAAAACATCTCTGGATGCAAACTAGTAATATTGGTTGTCTACAGAAGGATACTTGGGAGTTTGGGACAATGAGAGGGAAAGAAACATTGCTTGTACAGATGGTCCCCAACTTAAGAGAGTTTGACTTACGATTTTTCAACTTTACAATGGTGTGAAAGTGATACACATTCAGTAGAAACCGTATGTCAAGTACCCATATGACCAACTTGTTTTTCACTTTCAATACAGTATTCAGTAAATTACATGAGCTGGGCATGGTGGCTCCTGCCTGTAATCCCAACACCTTGAGAGGCCAAGGCGGGAGGATCACTCGAGCTCAGGAGTTCAAGACCAGCCTGGGCAACATAAAGAGACTTCATCTCTATAAAAAAAATTAGTCAGCCACAGTGGCACACGACTATAGTCCCAGCTACTTGGGAGACTGAAGCATGGGGATCGCTTGAGCCCAGGAGGTCAAGGCTATAGTGAGCTGTGATCACACCCCTGTACTCCAGCCTGGGCAACAGAACAAGACCCTGTCTAAAAGAAAAAAAAAGTTACATGAGATATCCAACACTTTGTTATAAAATAGGCCTTGTGTTAGATGATTTTGCCCAACTGCAGGCTAATGTAAGTGTTCTGGGCACATTTAAGGTAGGCTAGGCTAAGCTATGATGTTTTGTAGGTTAAGTATATTAAGTGCATTTTCTACTGCTGATATTTTCAACTTCTGATGGGTTGATCAGGACAAAACCTCATCATAAGTCAAGGAGGATCTGTTTATCCTTTTATGCTTTTAAGACACTGAACCATGTGAATGTATTGCCTATTTTTTAAATATTGATTATAATGCTAAAAAACAAAAGAAGGTAAAGTTAAAAATCACAAAAAAGAATATGGGTCTGTCCCAGCTCTGCCCAGGATGATATGGGGTTGGCCACTTCCCCTCTCTGAACCTCCGACTCTGAGCCCTGCCCTTCAGGGTTCCACACTCACAGCTGCACAGGGCCCAGCAGCCCTGGTGGTTCTTGGTAGAGACCATCCAGTTTCCAGCACTCAGAGCCCTCCTCTCGCCACAACTTGGGCCACCCTTCTCTAAACTCCAAGGCAAGGCTGACCTTTCCCAGAGAGACGTTAGAGTGGCTGACACAGTCAGGATTCTGCTCAGGCTGAGGTGGGAGCCAGCTCTATCACTGCCACCATGAACTCTGCCCTGACCTTATATACGCGACTGGGTAACTGGGCCTCTGCTTTATTCTCCCATGACCAGGGCCTGACTATGATGACCACTTCCGTCACCAGTTTCCCTAAGCTGAGGACTCCACCTTCTGGATTCCTGGCCTCAGATGAACTTCAGAGGCTTGGTCCCTGGCTACCAGACCTAGAAACTGACCCAATAGTCTACAGGCTGCCCTTAAGTTCCTGCTGCTCTGCCTGTCTGCTGTCTGCCCGCCCACCAGGATCAGCCCACTGGCCAGGCTCAGCTATTCATTCCTGACTCCAGAGTGCCCTGGAAGGGTTTCCTCTACTCTGGGTGCCCCTGCAGCCACTGCATGGGAAAGTTCTGCCTTCACTCAATGCTTCGCATGGCCAACCCATTAGAGCTTTGCTCTTGGAAACAGGCCTTCAAGTCTTTCCCTCTGGCTACGTTCTAGTACAATGCAGTGAGGGATTCTCTTTTGTCATTTGATGTTCATTCTGGGTTATATTCAAACAGATCAGAAAGTCTCTTATGATGTCCAGGTACCACAGATGTCTGAAAGATGAAACATGGCTTCATTGTAGACCTTCAGAGCTACGCTGGCTCCACCACTCTATCTTTCCAAAGGACACTCTGACCTCCTCGGTTTGGGCTTCTGACTCCTTGTCAACTAATTCAGCATCAGGCCATGTGGCCTTGGACCTTCCTCAGGCAGCTGGATTCAGGGACACCTTCCAGCTCAGCATTACCAATGAATAACGCTGGCTGTTTTCAGGGTTTCTCAGGTTTGGGTAAGTCTGTGACCTTGATTCTCTCCAGGCTTATCTTCAATCCGCAGCACATCCCAGACTTTGCAAAGCAGCCTGTAATTTTTGTGTGTCCTCTCGTGTGAGTACTTCAAGGTCACAATCACCAGCACAGAGCAATCAGCTCTCAAATGACTGTCTTAATGGATGTTGTTTGCAGCTTATCCTAACTAGAATGTAAGCTTATTTCTGTTTTATCTCCTCATAACACCTAGGGAAGCACAAGGCCTGCATACAGATGTAGAACATACAGGAAAAAAGTTGGGGACTGGAAGTCAGGAAGCTAGATCTGTCTCTCACTTGCTCATTGTGTATTACTGGGCAAGTCTCTCGACTTCTCGCTGACTCAGTTTCTTCCTGCATCAAATAAGAGCAGTTATGCAAGTCGAGTATTTGCACAAGAAGTGTTTTGGATCTTGGATCTTTTCAGATTTTTGAAACACTTGCATTATACTCACCATTGAGCCTTCCTAATCCAAAAATCCAAAACCTGAAATGCTCCAATGAGCATTTCCCTTGAGCGTCATGTTGACACTCAAAAAGTTTCAGAATTTGGAGCATTTTAGATTTTGCATTTTTGGATTAGGGATGCTCATCCTGTACCTACTTCAAGGGGTGGTTGTGACAATCCAGTGAGTTCAGGCATGTGAAGATGTGGGTTTAGCCATTACACACAACACAGTAGCTAAAGAGATTGATATACTGAAAGTCACTTTAAAAGCATCATCTCAAAGAAGCTTCTCTAGGAGAAACAGGCTCTGTGTCATTCACATGGATTTGCGCTGCTCCGCTGTGCCAGATACCAGGTGACCCCTAAGACACTGCAGGGCCAATAGCCCTGGTAAAAGGACAGCCACATTGTTAGCAGCCACTGGTGGGGCTACTCACTGTCCCTGGGAATCAACAGACCCACTCACATAACAGTTTTCACAGTTCCATGCCCTAGAAACTAGAGAAACGTGCCTCGGCCACCCATGCCACATGGCCCAGCACAAGATGCTGAATGAGGCTGATCAAATCCTCTCCGAAGTGAAGATGATGCTAGAAACACTGAAAGAATGCAGCTGAAGTGAAGAGGGGACTATAAGATGAAGCTGGTGTCAAGGAAAAAAAAAATCAATAAAATGAAATAAATAAAATGTAGGTTAAGGCGGGAAGGAGACGGACAAGGAGGAAGCTAAGTAGAAACAGCAGATGGGGAGGGAGGAGCAGAGGCCCTGAGAGGAAGGGCAGGATGGGGCTGCTTCAGTTTATACCCCTGCCAGGCATGCCATGCAAATCCACCCTCTTTTCTTGACATAATCTTCGTGGGTTTCCTGATGTCAAACCAAACAAACTTGGTACCCTAAAAACGCATCCAACTTTCAAAACACAACTCCCTCTCTGGACCAGGGCTACTGGCACCACCTGCTCAGTTCCTGGCACCCACTGGACCTTCTAGGATTAGCTCTTGCTTCCTACCCATGACCTTGACTCTTTAACCACACACTGAACCTGCTACAGGTTGATACTGGCTTTCTCTCCACCCTAACACATGCACACCCCTACCCGAACCCCATTTTTCTTTTTTATAGTATCAAGTCACAGTGGGCAGGAAAGGTGATAAGTGACTAAGGATCTAGAAGGTTTCAAGAAATTGAAGTTTCAAAAGGAGAGAATTCTCAGGAGAAGCTGATCAAGGACCAAATTCCACATTAGTCTCACAATTAAGATTATCTACAGAGATCTGCTCTGTGCAGGTCTGATTGAGGCATTTAATGTCAGCTCCCCAGAAAAGCCCTGAATGCAACATCTTAACAGCCTATGCCACGACTGTGATACGGAAAGGTGGAAGGGAAGGGCTAGGTGGAAAAGGGTATGGTCCCTCGCTAGGGATCCACCCCCAAGGACCGAGGTGAGGACTGGCATTTTTGTTTGTCTGCCCAAATGTGGCATTTTCCAAGACGACCCTGGCCTGCCACACCCCCATCCTGTACCCATAAAAACCCCAGAGACCCTAGCGTGAAGACACACAAGCAGCTGGACGTCAAGAGGAACGGATCTGCGGAAGAAGACACAAGCCGCTGGAGACAGGAAGAGACACATCGGCGGAGGAACACACAAGCGGCTGGGCGTCGAGGGACTGTTGGGAGTCCACCGACAGGCAAGGGCATGCCAGCAGGCCACTGACCCGCAGAACGACATGGAGTTTGGCTGAGCGGCCTGAATCCAGGGGAAAACCATCTTCCTTCTGGCTCCACCATCTGCTGAGGGCTACTTCCACTCAATGAAACCTTGCACTCATTCTCCAAGCCCGTGTGTCATCGGACTCTTCCAGTACACCAAGGCAAGAACCCCGGGATACAGAAAGCCCTCTGTCCTTGCGATAAGGCAGAAGGCTAATTGAGCTAACACAAGCCACCTACAGACAACTAAACTAAAAGAGCACCCTGTAACACACGGCCACTGGGGCTTCAGCTGTGAACATTCACGCCTAGACACTGCCGTGCGGTTGGAGCCCCACAACCTGCCCATCTGTATGCTCCCCTAGAGCTTTGAGCAGCAGGGCACTGAGGAAGTGAGCCACACCCCCGTCGCACGCCCTGAGAGGGGTGCAAGGGAACTTTACCCCTTTCAACTGCACTGATCTTTAGACGTGTCTGGCCACGTCCAGAGGGTCAGTAGGACAGCTGCAGCTTAGAACAGAAGTGCTGATTGGAATTCAGAATATCTAGAGTCTAGTCCCAGGATTACCTGTGTTTTCCTCTCTCTGGGTCTTCCTGAAGTTTGTTTGTACCAAGGATCAATGAGTCGGCCAGGAGAATATTCACCCTGAGAAGAGGGTCACTGTGCGTAAACTTGGTCCAAGAACAATAGATGAGAGTGAGGAGAGGGGGATTCCAAATGCTGGCGGATGTGTTGCTTTGGAGTTCCCCCAAGCTCCCTGCTCTGGGGATTGATGTCAGAGCCCTAAAGAGGTTTAACAAAATAAACAAAGAGCCAACAGCCAAAAGTCCCCACAAGATATTGTCACGCACCCAGGGCAGCACAAGTAGGTGAAATTGACTGGGACAGCCAGAGGCTCCCACATATACAACGTGGGGAGTGGCAGGAGATCCTCAAAGTTGGGGCTAAATAGGCCATAGGGTGGGTCTTGCTGGCAGAGAGGACAGGGTGAAGGAAATGTCAGAGCCCTCCAGGTAGCCTACGGTCAAGAGCATTTAGAAACACACCAGACACTCCTGGGAACTCTCAGAACCCACTGGGAAGAATTTGAGGGTCCCTAAAGAACAACAGTGGGGGAGGAAAGACTGAAAATCAGGCTTAAAACCTGATCCAAGACAATAAAGCAACGGCTGATCTATCACATCAATCAGGTAAAATCCAGTGAACAAATACCGAGCAACTGTGAAAAATACTGTTCAAGATAATAGAAATATGGCCTCCAGAATGTTACATAGATTACTAGGCCCTGATATTTTCCTCAAGCTTTAAAAGCAATTGCTGTTCTCATTGGTAACGGCTGATAGCCTGAGCTGTTCTGCAGGGAACTCTGCGAGGGAGAGGAATCCCCCAGGAAAACTCCCACAAAGAATGTCTCTCCTTTAATAAAAACCCTCCAAGTGCAGGGACAAGTTTCCAAGAAGCATCGCTGGCTGAAGGCTGCCCTCAGAGAGGTCTAGTTCCATCGTGTCTGAACGTGATGCTTCTTTGCTGAGGCCAAACCTGGCTGTCCTGCACACCAACGAGGCGGCACGCCGGGGCTAACTCCACCATGAACCAGCACGTGGATGAACCCACAGTCCTCAGCTCAGGACCTGTCACTTCCAGAAAATGCTCTTATTTCTCAACTATCATAGTCATATACATATTCATAATTATCCGTAATTCATGTCATTAGGTATCAGGAACAACACAAGGTACTGTGTTGAGAAAAGTAAGAAAATGCAGTCTCGGCCTTAGCAGGTTACAATGTGATCTATTTGGAGGAGCAAAAAGGAGGAAGATGAGAAGGAGGAGGAGAGAAGGCAAGTCTAAGGAATTGTTGCTTTAATAAACATAAAGAACTATGTGGTGACTAACACATCAGTGTTTAGGATATAAATAGGCGTCTCTAAATTGTTTGAAATCAGAAAATGATACTTATTTACATTTCTAATATAGACAAGTAACTGCTTTTTCCTAGGTATCACAAAGAAAAATTTCAAACCCAGCTGTTTGCAGAATGAAAAGGTCTGACTTAAGAGGGCACTAATTTTTGCCACTTACCAAATTAATTTCCTGTGCATTTTCAACAATTGAGGGCAAATCAAAGGACCCGGAATTTGAGAGGGAACATTCTAATGACAGGGTGGGCTGTGAAGGCTGCCAAAGATCACAAGCTGTTCCCTCCCACCCTTGGTTTATTAACCCCATGCTGCTGAAAGAGTTCAGGTCTGCAAGAGATCAAGGACAAAATGTTTACTCTGAGGTCCTCTGACTCACAAGGCGTTAGGATGTATAGTCAACATTGTTTTTATAATCAGGAATATTAGCCATTAGGGCAGTGTACTTCATTCATTCAAGCACATATGATTCCCCAGTAAAAAGGTTTGATTAGTGACAAAATTCAGGACTTTGATATCCTTACTTCAATGTCTGATGAACACCATGTCAACATGTTGACTATTCAAAGCTGTATTGGTTTGTTCTCACGGTGCTAATAAACACATACTCGAGACTGGGTCATTTATAAGGGAAAGAGACTGAATGGACTCACAGTTCAGCGTGGCTAAGGAGACCTCACAATCATGGTGGAAGGCAAAGAAGAAGCAAAGGCACATCTTATGCGGCACAGGGAAAAGAGAGCTTGTGCAGGGGAACTCCCATTTATAAAACCATCAAATCTCATGAGCGTTACTCACCACCACAAGAACACTATGGTGGAAACCGCCCCATGATTCAGTTATCTCCACCTGGCCCCACCCTTGACATGTGGGGATTACTACAATTCAAGGTGATATTTGGGTGGGGACACAGCCAAGCCATATCAAAACCCAATGTCCCCATCAACTCTTCTGTTTCCCTCACTAATTCTTCCCAGCCAGGTGACCTACTTCTCTTAACCTGTGGGATTCCAGGTGAACTGTGCCCTAGAACTGGACTGTTTGAGGCTTTAACACACAATGAATTCTTGACATATGTTTGTTAAAACTCATGATTAAATACATATAAGGGGAATATATAATACAGGGATGACCAGTGTAACAAGCCAGTATAATAAGTTTGAGACCTGAAGACACAATAACTTCTTGACACACAAGTCAAGGACCAGGGCTGTTGGCCCTACCCTCTTGGACCCAGTAGAAAGAGTCTAAAGAGTTTCCTGGCTGCACATAACGTGTCCTTAGTTATGCAGGCCTTCTCAATTGTGGTGGCCTGAGGCTGCTGCCCGGCGAGCATGCATGAGTTCGCCCAGTGCCCAGGACACTTACCTGGTCCCAGACCCCTGATGTCCAGGCCCCCAAATTCTTTCTCTGTGTCATATTCTTACAGGTCTAGCTTCAAGGCATGAGAACTTCAAAAGTAAGCCAATCGGAAAGGGTGTGCCCTGGGAATGAGCAGGACTGGGTGAAAAGACTACTCAGCTCAAGATCTAGCCTGAATGATATGACCCCCAGTCTAAAAATCAATGTTGCTAGTGCAAACTAGGTTAGTTCACAGGCAAGGGATCCAAGCTGGTGTGTGGACTCCAGCAGCAGGGCTCTTTGGGTTGAGGTGAGCCTCCTAGTTGGGCAGCCAGTAGTACCATGATTCTAAAGAAAGTGATTGCGGATCCTGGACAGGATTGGCACCCAAAGAGGAAGACTCACCAAGAGTTTTCAGGAAATAAGGGATGCAGTTTAGCATGATAACATTCAAGGACCAGAGATCAAAGAGGCGTATATGTGGCTGTGGTTCTCCTGGTCCTAGCTCGTGGCTGTGAACCCGAAATCACTGTCACCCTGGTCTTGTCACTGACAGTTAATGCTCATTGCAGATTTGAAGTGACAAAGGTGCATTTATTTGCAAAGAAATGCAATGTTAATGGCAGAACTAGGGCACAGGATATAATCTCCCAATCCACTCATCTCAAATATTTCTTTCTGTGGGAAGCCAACCTATACCGAGCCCTTTATGAGACAGTCAGGCTACATGGAGCCTTTTCAGAATCAGCTAGTCTACACCAACTATTTCCAGAGTCAACCTGTCTACACTGACCCTCTCCTTAGTCAGCCAGCCTACATCAACCCTTCCCTAGTCAACCAGTCTACACTGTTCATCCTGTATTGTATATTACCACTGTATGTACTTTATCATGAGTTTTAGCAAACGTGTCAAGAACTTATTGTGTGTTGAGGCCTCAAAGGGCTTACAATCTAATTATATATTTGAAGATTATATATGAGCACATCGTTGTAATAACACACACTTGCATTTGTTTCTAGTCTCTGGCTGTTTCATATATTGAATTTTCTCTCTAATACTGAAGGGTAAGTTCCCCGGAGAAAGGATCATACTTTCTATGGCTTTTGAATCCTTACCATGCTTACCCTATGCAGTTCACTATCATACTCGGCACATGAGGAATGGAGAGATGGATGGATGAATTGACAGATGGGTGGAT
>NW_012105253.1:934432-937939 GCF_000951045.1 Mandrillus leucophaeus
AGGCCAGAAGAGACAGAGGAGCTGTGGGAGAAGGCTACAGAAGGGAAAGTAAAGTGCATTAAGGACTAAATGGGACAAAATCAAACTTCATCTTCTTTGCAGTGTGGCCAAGGGTCAGCCTGGCCCTGGGCTCTCACATGGCCCTCGGGACAAAAGACACTTGCCCAGGATGGCCTGCTCTGACACTGGCATTAGAAAGGCATACCCCTCAACCTCACCCTTCATACGATGCTCTGTCCCTAACCACTTAAATCCCACTCCCTGCAGCCCTTTCTCTTGTAAAGGTCATTTTAAATTCTAAATATTTTCAAACAGAACTTGAACTACAACTATTTCTCTAGACCTAATCTTTTGCTGTCAGCAAGTTCACAGGGAAAAAAAATCAATAAAGGGATTAGCTTCAAGTGACACTGCATATTACAGTAGCAGCACATTGCGTCCATGCTGAAGGACTTGCCAACTGACTAATATTATGCAACCATTTCAAATGATGACTTTTTATCAGAAAGCCTCTCCTCGCCTTCTGTCCCTCAAAAGAAAAAGAAAAAAATTAACTTATCAAGAAAAGTCCCTTTGTTTCAAAAATTTATCCATTTCTTTCCATTGGCAAATGCTGCCACTACTTTGCCTAAATTATTATTAACCCTTCAAAGCAGGGATTAACTTTACAGTTTTCTGATATTAATATAGCCCTTTATCCAGAAAACTAAACTAGGCTGGAGGAGGGCATTTTCTTCCAAATTTCAGAGAAGCTAAGCAAGTTCTAGCAAGTGTATCTAGACCTTTAGCTTTCTAGTCGGAAGTCTCATTCGATAGACCAGTGGTTTCCAGTTTGATGTCAAGAACTTGCCCATAAACTCAGTAGCTTTCTAGCAGCACAGTTCCACCTCAATTATCTGAAGCACACTTACAGATCAACCTCAACTAAGCCAAAGTCAGCTGAGAACCCAAAAGCAAGTGAAAAGAGGTTCGGAACAAGCCCAACACCCATTCACAAAAAGCACACATTCCTTAGTCGCAGGAGAGTCCCTCGGGCCTCCATTCAGAGCCTGCTGCTGCTTCCTCTAGACAAAAGTCTAGCAAAGTTAAATTATGTAATTTTGGAGGCCACAAAAAATTATAACCAGAAAGAACTACTGCTAAAAGCTGGCAAACTGACAGCAGCCAAGAGGTTGTCTGCAGTTGTCAAAGTAGGACTCAGGAGAAAGAAGATCACAAAAGCCAAAACAACCTGGGGTGTTCAGTGCAGGGACCACCATGGAGCACATAACTGCATTACAGCAAAACAGAATACTTAACCTTATGATGATGACAGCGTATCACCAACATATCACCTTAAATCATGGCTAAAACAAGCCACGTAAGAAGGAATAAATTCCACAACCAATTCTATGGTTATTGCCATTGAAATTGTTTTAAGCTTTGTATAGGATGTCACACAAAGCTAAGTAATCTGGAAATTTAAACTTTGTGGTCCAGTTCATACGTCAATGATTATGGAAGAAATGATTAGGATTATTACATTAAAGTGGATAGTGCTAAAACACTTCTGTCTTCCCGGATTCATAATTTCTTTATGATAATTAATATTTTTAAAGAAAACACCTTCACTAGAATCTCTTCAAAGCCTATTCTATCCAGTCTGCTAAGAAATGTTTTTGTGGGGGCCAATATTCAACACTCTTAAAGAAAAGAATTTTCAACCCAGAATGTTATATCCAGCCAAACTAAGCTTCATAAGTGAAGGAGAAATGAAATCTTTTACAGACAAGGAAATGCTGAGAGATTTTGTCACCACCAGGCCTGCCCTACAAGAGGTCCTCAAGGAAGCACTAAACATGGAAAGGAACAACCGGTACCAGCCACTGCAAAAACATACCAAATTGTAAAGACCATTGATGCTATGAAGAAACTGCATAAACTAACAGGCAAAATAACCAGCTAGCATCACAATGGCAAGATCAAATTCACACATAACAATATTAACCTTAAATGTAAATGAGCTAAATGCCCCAATTAAAAGACACAGACTGGCAAACTGCATAGTCAAGACCCATCGGTGTGCTGTGTTTAGGAGATTCATCTCACGGGCAGAGACACACATAGGCTCAAAATAATGGGATGAAAGAATATTTACCAAGCAAATGGAAAGCAAAAACAAGCAGGGGTTGCAATCCTAGTCTCTGATAAAACAGACTTTAAACCAACAAAGCTCAAAAGCGACAAAGGGCATTACATAATGGTAAAGGGATCGATTCAACAAGAAGAGATAATTATCCTAAATATATGTGCACCCAATACAGGAGCACCCAGATTCATAAAGCAAGTTCTTAGAGACCTACAAAGAGATATAGAATCCCACATAATAATACTGGGAGACTTTAACACCCCACTGACAGTATTAGACAGATCACTGCAACAGAATATTAAAAAGGATATCCAGGACTTGAACTCAGCTCCGGACCAAAAGGACCTAATAGACATCGACAGAACTCTCCACCCCATATCAACAGAATATACATCATCTCAGCACCACATCACACTTATTCTAAAATTGACCACATAATTGAAAGTAAAACACTCCTCAGCCAATGCAAAAGAACAGAAATCATAACAAACAGTCTCTCAGACCACAGTGCAATCAAATTAGAACTCAGGATTAAGAAATTTACTCAAAACCACGCAACTACATGGAAACTGAACAACCTGCTCCTGAATAACTAGTGGATAAATAAAGAAATGAAGTTAGAAATGAATTCTGAAACCAATGAGGACAAAGACACAACATACCAGCATCTCTGGGACACATTTAAAGCAGTGTGTAGAGGGAAATTTATAGCACTAAATGCCCACAAGAGAAAGCAAGAAAGATCTAAAATCGAACCCCTAACATCACAATTAAAAGAACTAGAGAAGAAAGAGCAAACAAATTCAAAAGCTAGCAGAAGACAAGAAATAACTAAGACCAGAACAGAACTGAAGGAGACAGAGACACAAAACACCCTTCAAAATATTAATGAATCCAGGAGTTGGTTTCTTGAACAGATCAACAAAATAGACCACTAGCCAGACTAATAAAGAAGAAAAGAGAGAAGAATCAAATAGATGCAATAAAAAATAATAAAGGGGATATCACCACCAATCCCACAGAAATACAAACTACTATTGGAGAATATTAGAAACACCTCTATGCAAATAAACTAGAAAAGCTAGAAGAAATGAATAAATTCCTGGACACATACAGCCTCCCAAGACTAAACCAGGAAGAAGCTGAATCCCTGAATAGACCAATAACAAGTTCTGAAATTGAGGCAGCAATTAATAGGCTACCAACCAAAAAAAGTCCAGGACCAGACGGATTCACAGCCAAATTACACCAGACGTACAAAGAGCAGCTGGTACCATTACTTCGGAAACTATTCCAAATAATAGAAAAAGAAGGACTCTCCCTAACTCATTTTATGAGGCCACCATCATCCTGACACAAAAACCTGGCAGAGACACAAC
>NW_012105253.1:937989-938637 GCF_000951045.1 Mandrillus leucophaeus
AGACACATGCACATACATGTTTATTGTGGCACTGTTCACAATGGCAAAGACTTGGAACCAACCCAAATGCCCATCAATGAAGACTGGATTAAGAAAATGTGGCACATATACACCATGAAATTCTATGCAGTCATAAAAAAGGATGAGTTCATGTCCTTTGCAGGGACATGGATGATGCTGGAAACCATCATTCTCAGCAAACTAATGCAAGAACAGTAAACCAAACACCGCATGTTCTCACTCATAAGTGGGAGTTGAACAATGTGAACACATGGACACAGGGAGGGGAACATCACACACCAGGGCCTGTCAGGGGGTGGGGTGGGGAGGTTAGGGGAGGGATAGCATTAGGAGAAATACTTAATGTAGATTATGGGTGGATGGGTGCAGCAGACCACCATGCCATATGTATACCTATGTAACAAACATGCACATTCTGTACATATACCCCAGAACTTAAAGTGTAATTTAAAAAAAATGTTTTTGTGATGGAGGACTTGACTGATTAGAAAGGTAGAGAACCACTTCTCACACCTGCATGGTCTGTTCCCCTTGTTTGAGTTGGCACAAAACACAATACTGGCCCCTATTAACTCTATATATGGAGTTGAGTCAAAAGAAAGGAGAAGGGGTTACTTTGAAGAGCCC
>NW_012105253.1:938687-939014 GCF_000951045.1 Mandrillus leucophaeus
GGTGGGGAGGTTAGGGGAGGGATAGCATTAGGAGAAATACCTAATGTAGATTATGGGTTGATGGGTGCAGCAAACCACCATGCCACATGTACACCTATGTAACAAACATGCACATTCTGTACATATACCCCAGAACTTAAAGTATAATTTTAAAAAAATGTTTTTGTGATGGAGGACTTGACTGATTAGAAAGGGAGAGAACCACTTCTCACACCTGCATGGTCTGTTCCCCTGTTTGAGTTGGCACAAAACACAATACTGGCCCCTATTAACTCTATATATGGAGTTGAGTCAAAAGAAAGGAGAAGGGGTTACTTTGAAGAGCCC
>NW_012105253.1:939064-940590 GCF_000951045.1 Mandrillus leucophaeus
TGAAGGAGACAGAGACACAAAAAACCCTTCAAAATATTAATGAATCCAGGAGTTGGTTTCTTGAAAAGATCAACAAAATAGACCACTAGCCAGACTAATAAAGAAGAAAAGAGAGAAGAATCAAATAGATGCAATAAAAAATGATAAAGGGGATATCACCACCGATCCCACAGAAATACAAACTACTATTGGAGAATATTATAAACATCTCTATGCAAATAAACTAGAAAAGCTAGAAGAAATGAATAAATTCCTGGACACATAGAGCCTCCCAAGACTAAACCAGGAAGAAGCTGAATCCCTGAATAGACCAATAACAAGTTCTGAAATTGAGGCATCAATTAATAGGCTACCAACCAAAAAAAGTCCAGGACCAGACGAATTCACAGCCAAATTATACCAGACGTACAAAGAGGAGCTGGTACCATTACTTCTGAAACTATTCCAAATAATAGAAAAAGAAGGACTCTCCCTAACTCATTTTATGAGGCCACCATCATCCTGACACAAAAACCTGGCAGAGACACAACAAAAAAAGAAAATTTCAGGCCAATAGCCCTGATGAACATCAATGTGAATGTATTTATTCCTCAATAAAATACTGGCAAACTAAATCCAGCAGCACATCAAAAAGCTTATCCACCATGATCAAGTCGACTTCATCCCTGATGATCAAGTCGACTTCATCCCTGGGATGCAAGGCTGGTTCAACATCCACCACATAAACAGAACCAATGACAAAAACCACACGATTATCTCAACAGATGCAGAAAAGGCCTTTGACAAAATTCAACAGCCTTTCATGCTAAAAACTCTCAATAAAATAGGCATTGATGGAACATATCTCAAAATAATAAGAGCTATTTATGACAAGCCCACAGCCAATGTCATACTGAATGAACAAAAACTGGAAGCATTCCCTTGAAAACCAGCACAAAACAAGGATGCCCTCTCTCACCACTCCTATTCAACATAGTATTGGAAGTTCTGGCCAGGGCAATCAGGTAAGAGAAAGAAGTAAAGTGTATTCAAGTAAGAAAAGAAGTCAAATTGTCTCTGTTTGCAGATGACATGTTTGTATATTTAGAAAACTTCATTGTCTCAGCCCAATATCTCCTTAAGCTGATAAGCAACTTCAGCAAAGTCTCAGCATGCAAAATCAATGTGCAAAAATGACAAGCATTCCTATACACCAATAACAAACAGCCAAATCATGAGTGAACTCCCATTCACAAATGCTACAAAGAGAATAAAATACCTAGGAATCCAATTTAAAAGGGATGTGAAGGACCTCTTCAAGGAAAACTACAAACCACTGCTCAAGGAAATAAGAAAGGACACAAACAAATGGAAAACATTCTATGCTCTTGGATAGGAAAAATCAGTATCATCAAAATGACCATATTGCCCAAAGTAATTTATAGATTTAATGCTATCCCAATCAACCTACCATTGACTTTCTTCACAGAATTGGAAAAAACTACTTTACATTTCATATGGAACTAAAAAAGGGCATGCATAGCCAA
>NW_012105253.1:942020-955759 GCF_000951045.1 Mandrillus leucophaeus
TGTTTGAGTTGGCACAAAACACAATACTGGCCCCTATTAACTCTATATATGGAGTTGAGTCAAAAGAAAGGAGAAGGGGTTACTTTGAAGAGCCCAGAGACTTAATATGGCAATGGCTAATGTATGAGGTAAATATTCCTCCCCCACCCATGGCAAACTTGACCAGTCAATTCAAAACTAGTATAAGACTTCAGAATCCTTCCCTCAACACAAATTCAGACAAACATTATGATTGATCGAAGTTGACATTCAGAAGGAAATGATCCCAGGCGTAAGTTATTATTCAATGACCTTAAATTTGATTTATATCTTGTCAGGGTTACAAGTTTCTCATGTGAGATAGGCTATCTTCTTTGATATCTTCACCTCCTCAGTCATGACCGTGGGCCAATCTTTCAGTCTTGACTCAAATACTCCCTCCTCGGTGAAGCCTTCCTTGGGGGCGGGGTGGTCAGGGAGTAAGTGACTGGTTCAACTCTGTTTCCATAACATTTTGTATATTATTGATTCAGCTCAATCAGAAAACATTTATTGAGTATCTACTTTGTATCAGGCATGGTACTAGGTACTGGAGATATAAATTAACACAAGGCATTGTTCTTGCCTTCAAGGAGCTTACAGTCTACCTTGCAGTATTTACCTCTGTTCCTTAAGGGGAAAGGAAAACTCTCACTCAGCTTCAAACTAGACTACCTCTCTATAATGTTCATTCCAGTTGCACTATTCGTTACATGATCCATCATAGAATTCTCAATGTGGTATATAGACTCAGACCCCAACAGTAACCAATTATTCAAGTACCTACTCACTTTTCTCAATACCACATTAATTCTGGTGATGGATTCCTGGATCCCCAGAGCCAAGTATAATGCTCAGCAGTCTCTGGGAGACTTAGCTGGTCACCCTATCCAGGAGATACAATCTGGACTTCAACAGTGATATTCATGCACACACACACTCACACACACCACGATACATCTGTGTGTAGATGTCATCTGTACAATACTACAAGGAATAATTTAACCAGAATTTAACAAGGAGAACAAAAGAATTAACAGAGAATGATGACTTTTGCTTTGAGATGGAACTTACACATAATTAAGTACAGAAAACTAGAAGTACTACACCTTCACCATCTCATAATCACTAATTGTTCCTCCCTTAGCTGATGTGGCCAGCAGTCGTTTCCGTTCTCATCCATTCCTGCTATATCTGCTCCTCAGGTCCTCCTCTGTGGCATCCTGTGCTGCTGGGAGGTAACAGAGTCCTGGTCAGTTATTCTCAAGAGGCTCTGAAACCGAGCCTACTCCTTGTGGATGTGGACACAGCACCACTTGCTGAGGTTGCAGGGCTCTGAAATTTACTCTGTTCCAGGGGCCCCTCCTCAGTCCTGTTTTCTCTGCTTCACTGCATGTCTAAGATGGTCTTGGTTTCCTTGCTGGTGGGGAAAATAACTTTCAACTTACATTCAAGATGAAAAATACTTCCAACACTCCCCATCAAGGGCAGAGACATGGAGTCTAGTACTCCTTATGTAACATTATCAATATCCTCCCAGGCAGCAGCAAATCAGAGGTTTCACTCTTGAACCCAGGGCCTAACACCAGGCTGGCATCCGGCAGACTCTCAATACACATTTGTGAATGAATGAATGAGATGAAGCGAAATTATGAAATAGACTACTTTATGTTCACTGTTTTGTGAGTTGGAATACTGATTCCAAGTCTGTAACCTTGGAGAAGGTATTTAATCTCTATACGCCTCAGTTTCCTCATCTGTAAAAGGGCAATGTGTATCACACAGCATCAGTGAAAGGAATAGAGAAACTATGTATCAAGCACCTACTACAGTGCCTGTCTCATAGTAAGCACCCAATAAATGGTCGCAATCACAACACTAGCACACAATAGGTACTCAACAATTACCCGTTAGGAATCAACGTGTAGAGGCTCCAACAAGACTTCAAGGTACACACCCCTCTTGCCCTTGCCCTTCATTCATTCATTCATTCATTCATTCACAAATGTGTATTGAGAGCCTGAATGGTGTTAGGCACTGGGTTCATGGAGTTAGGCTGGCCTACATTTGCACATGTTCACCCTGCCTTGCTCAACTGTCACCTCTCTACACCTTGCCCTGTCTAAGACGCCATCTTTGTCTGCCAGCTCTGTGCTGTGACACCACAGCCATCCCCTCTGTCTGGAATTTGCATGCATCACTTAGAAGACAGTGTCACATGGGAGACCGAGGCCTGGCCAGGTGGTCGTGCATCCCCACTTCAGAATAAATTATGGGTGTGAGTCTGGTCAAGGCACAGCCCAGAAACACCAACTAGCAGAATAGTTGAAAGACCTGAGTTCTAATTCTGTCTCCATTACTTGCCAGCTAAGTGATTGTGGGCAAGTTACTTGAGCTCCCAGACTGTTTCCCAGTCAGTAAAAACGATTCCACAGAAGTACCTACATCATAGCATTGTTATATAAACAAGTCAGATAATGTGTGTAAGCACTTAGAACACTGCCTATCACATAGTAAAAAGTCTAAAACGTTTGCTTTTTTCCAGAGACAGGGTCTCACAATGTTGCCTAGGCTGGTCTCAAACTCCTGAACTCAAGGGATCCTCTGTCCTCAGCCTCCCAAAGTGCTGGGATTACATGCATGAGCCACTGCAGCCAGCCTATTCTTAAATAAACAATAGGCCTACCCTGAAGAGCTAAGAGTAGACTAGAAGATTTAAAAGCGAAGAGTTAACACTTCAAGCATTTATTTTAATTTATATTTAGAGTGTGTTTGTGTGGTGTGTAGTCTGAACCTGTAATAACTATTTAAAGGCTGTAGATCAATCACGGAGTGAAGTAGAACACATAAGTCACATGACATTGATTGACAGAGGAATGCCAACTGTGCTTTGCAGTTTGGCGTATTCAGGGCCAGGCACAGGACCTATGATAGTCCTGCTGGGAAGGCAGAGCAACAGCAGTTAAATGAAGACCTGACCAACAGGGGCTGGTCCAGGATTAGTGCTGTTTAGGGCACTTCCAGATACTTCCCTGTTAGCGCCTATGTCTGTCCCCACCCCACAGTCTCAACTCTGATACAGCAATGCATTGCACACAATCCTTGTCAGCTGGTGGGAACTTAGTGGCAGCCATTCTGGGAAGGGTCATTAGGAGCAGATACGGGGGGGATTTGAGAGGCAATCAGTTACACCATCGGTAACAGCTGACTTTTGTATCATTTGCAGAGCAATTCCATAAATTCCATTGTTTGATCCTTATAACAACCAGAAACAACTGTTGCTTCCCATGTACAGGTGAACGGTATGAGGCATACTCAGATTAAGTCACTTACCCATGATCTCATGGCCAGTCACAACACACTTGATAAAAAACTGAGAAGAACCACAATGAAAGAAACAACGTATATTCAACCATAAGACTGATCGTACCTATTTTGGGGGTCCTGTAAGAATCCCAAAAACTACTCATTATAAATGGGGGGGACTCTCTCCAGGGACTATTCAGATCAAGAAAATTAACTCACACTTTGGTGACAGACTAAATTAATACAAACATATGAATAACAATATGAAAATACTTACCAGAAACCATGAAAATGCCCAATCTTTGACCTAGTAATCACACTTGAGGAAACTTAGGCTAAGGAAATAACCCAAAAGAATTTTAAAGTTATACCCAAAAAATGTTTATTGCAGCTGTATCATGGCAAAAATGTAGAAATCTAAGTATCCAATAGTAATGGAAAGCCAAAGAATGTGAAAGACACACTTGATTGTATTTATGTAGCAATATGGAAAAATATTTGTGTAAGATTGAAGAAAAGTCTTAATTTATGCAAAAGAAATTATGTATTCATGTGAACAAACAGTGGAAGGGAACATACACTATTGAAAACAGTTTGATTTGACCAAGAGGATTGTGGTGGATTTTTTTGCTTTCTTTAATCCAGAGTTGCACAAATATTGCTAAACATTATTGGCATATAATGTAAAAGTCTGAAAATCAAAATGTGGAAAATTGTGCTAGAATCTCTAAGGTTTCTAATAGCTCCAGTAATCTCTGTGAGCCTTTTGAGGCCAGGACAAGTGTCTTTTTCATCTTTGTATCCCCGGAGTTTTCTGCAAGTGATTATTTTCTCCGTAAATACTGAGGAAACGCTACAAGCAAGCATGTGGATGATTCTTTGCAGAGTCTGTCAGCACCTTGACTACCCCAAGAGCCATGTGTCTAGATATTAACCAGATGAATGTTCTATTATAAAAATACACACACACACACATTCATTACAGCACTATTCACAATAGCAAGGACATGAAATCAACCTAAACGCTCATCAGTGGTAGACCAGATAAAGAAAATGTGGTACACGTACACCATGGAATACTATGCAGCCATAAAAAAGAATGATATTATGTCCTTTGCAGGAACGTGGGTGGAGCTGGAGGTCATCATTCTTAGCAAACTAACACAGGAACAGAAAACCAAATACCACATATTCTCACTGATAAGCAGGAGCTAAATGATGAGAATACAGGGACACATAGAGGGGAACAACACACTGGGGCCTATCTGATGGTTGAGGGTGAAAGGAGAGAGAGGCTCAGGAAAAATAACTAATGGGTACTAGGCTCAATACCTGAGCGATAAAATAATCTGTGCAACCAACCCCCATGACACAAGTTTACCCACATAACAAACACGTACCCCTGAACTTAAAATGAAAGTTCACTTTAAACTAAGAAAATATTCAGGAAAAACTAATTTTTAAAAGAGGAGATCAGAGGAATGGATTTGGAATGTTTCCCACACAAAGAAATGAGAAATGTTTGAGGTAATGGGTATCCCAATTGCCCTGAGTTGATCATTACACATTGTATGCTTGTATTAAAAGATCACACGTATCCCATCAATACATACAATTATTATGTCCCCATAAAAATTTTTTAAAAACGAAACAGAAAATATCCAGGAGGAGTCATCTTTTGTTTGTTTGTTTGTTTCTTTTTTGAGACAGAGTCTCCCTCTGTCGCCCAGGCTGGAGTGCTGTGGCGTGATCTCGGCTCACTGCAACCTCCGCCTCCCGGGCTCAAGTGATTCTTCTGCCTCAGCCTCCCAAGTAGCTGGGATTAGAGGAGCTCACCACCACGCCCGGCTAATTTGTATTTTTAGTAGAGTCGGGGTTTCACCCTGTTGGCCAGGTTGGTCTCAAACTCCTGACCTCAAGTGATCCACCCACCTCAGCCTCCCAAAGTGCTGGGATTACACGCGGAATCATCTTTTGAAAGAGGAAATCAGAGCAAAATCTGGGGAAGAGAGTGCTGGATTTAAAAATTTCTCAGTTTGCCCCTTTGATGTAATTCTACAAATTACAGTCCCCAATGCCAAGTTCACAAGAACAGAATAGCCTTGGTTCCCACTCTCCAAGGCCGGGAGACCTTCTCCAAGGCAGGACATGTCTCTGGAAGGAGATGCCATGAAGTTTGCATTAAATTCAAGGTCACCAGAAGAATGACTTGAAGCCACGAGCCAACCAAATTACACCAAGTCAAAGGCATGAAATATTAGAGATCTTTGGATTAGAAAACAGAGACAACCAGCTAGGTAGGTGATCCATCTCCACCAGCGCAAGCAAGTCACTTAAACACTATGGGATTTAGATTCCTGGTTTCTGCCCTGGCCATCTCACAGGGATGTCATGAAAATCAAACATGTTAAGAAAAAGATGCATACACTTGAAAGTGCTATCTATAGAAGAGCCTGGCTGCAGCAAATTCGCGATAAATGTTGGAGCTAAGTGAGTGCATGAAAGCGTGACAGGAAGCCAAATAATTATGAGATTTTTACAGAAATGTAGGGGCAAATATAAGGTGGGGCGCTGGTCTGTGTTCAGAGCAGCAGGAAAAAGCTGCTTCCCTGGGGCATGACGGGTAGGCTTCTCGGACTGCTGGCAAATTGGCCTTGGGAGGAGCCACCAGGGCACATCGGCCCTGTCCAGGGCTGCATTCCTTTACAGGGCTTTAAAAGGGTAGAGCAGCCTCAGAATCAGGAAGATAGCTATCCTACATTCACTAATTATGCATTTAAGGCCAGCACAGGCCTGAGCATTTCACAAAATTTTAAGGGATTGAAGGGAAGCCCTTTGTGAGAGGGCACATCAGACATGGGCGTGATCAAAGGGACAAAAAAGAGCGAGGGATGTCAGTGACATAGATCCAGGCCCCTTGTACATGGTGACGTGATTAAAGGCACAAATCCGCTTCAGAGTTGTCATTCCTAATAGAACCTGACGGGAACGAGGAGCAGCGAACTGGCAGGAGGGCAACACGATTCGCACACACTCACAGTGACTGCCTCGTGCCAACTTGCTGCTGAAGGCCCCAGGATGCTGAGATAGGCAAGACAGAGTGTCCTATATTGGATCTGCTTGGAGTCACACAGAGGGACAAATGACAGTGAGGGATATTTGGGGTCACAGACACATGGGTGAAGAGGCGATTTCTTAAGTCCTGCATTGAAGGACAAGATGTAGTACGCATGGGCAATTCTAGATAATGTGTCAGCAGACTAGTTCCATGTGCCCTCAGAGCAAAGCAAAGAGCCCAGAGCAGCTTCTGCTGGAAGGGACCTTAGATCACATAGGTCAACACCCTTATTTTACAGATGAGAAGACTGGAGCCCAGAGGAGTTAAATGACTCACTATAGGCCACACAGGAAGCTACTGGCTATGATCTTTAACACTGTCATTTTCCAAACATAATATTATGTGATAGGTATGAATCTGGCAGAGTTAACATGAGACTGAGAGGAAATCGTCTGTTCCAAGTCACCCATACAAGGACAAGAAGGGGAATGAATGGCTATTAAGAGGCATCTGTGGGTATCAAACTTCAGGAGGAAAAGCAATAGCCAGACAGGGCACACACTGCACTCCAGCCACAGTGTTTAGCTCCCATCTGCAGGAGAAGCTGTCCTTGGTCTTTTCTCATTCGTCTTTAAAAACCCAAAGGCAAGACTTGGCAGTGATCTAGTTCTTGGTTCCTAGTACTACTCTTTGTCCTAAAAAGGAGCACCTGACACATGAAAGACAAGGTTAGGGCAGGCTCTGGGCCATTCCTCTGGGTCTCCTGGGTGGCAGCCCTCCACATCCCCAGGAATGTTTCTTCCTATCCCCTCTTGTCAATAGATAATATAAGGCGGCTCTGATCTTTGCAAAGCTTTCTAGCCCACCCCATCTCTTATGGCAGTTTCTAAAGGAGCTACCTTCCTTTTATGAAGATTAAATATGTTCTGAGGAAAGCAAACATATCAAACACTCACGTGGATGCACTGCTGCTTTCACCAGCTCACGCTGGTGTGAACTACTCAAAAGGATTCCTCCATTGGGATTCCGACACAGAGGAAAGTTGATTGTTCCCAATGATCAAATAAACCCAGCAGGACCCTTAATTCCTGATGACCTCTTAACACCTGCCTGGTTGCAGTTTGTGTTTCTCACTCTCCTAGAGCCCAAAATGACCCCTCAGAGAGCACTGTGGATCCTGCACAAGGGAAACTTCATAATGGGAAAGAAGGTTTCATCTGGGTCCCACCTACTATAGGTCTAGTGGCCCAGATTCTGAGTACAGCAATTGTGCCAGATGCTGCTGGTTGTCTTTGACAATCCAGCCTGCCTTTTCTTCCTCAGGAACAGCATCCCAATTTTTAGCTAGCTAGGCTTGTTGTTTTCTGGAAAAAGCAAATAAAGACTCCATTTCCAAGGCTCTCTCACAGCTAAGTGTGGCCATGTAACAATGCCCATGGCTAACAATGACAGCACCTCGCTGTGTGCCGAGCACAATGCTAAGCATCTTTCTGTACATAAACTCACTTAATCTCACAAAAACCCTATGAGAGGCACAGTGATTGTCCTCTTTTTACAGGGCAAACATCCCAGAGAAGTTAAGTAATTTGCCCAATTCATACTGTTAATGAGTGCCACAGCTGAGATTTCAACTCAAGCAGCCTGACCCCAGTCAAAGCTCTTCACCACTCATTACACTACACTAAATTCCAGCTGTAAAAGCAGTAGTTTTGTGTTGAACTTCCAGGAGCATGCCTTTAAAAGGAGGGAGCTCCAGGAGGTGGAGCTGAATGCTCCTTCCCTTGAGTGTGAGCTGCACTTAGAGACTTGCTTCTAACCAAGAGGGTCTGGAAAAGGAAATAAAATAATTAGGCAGTGGAGAAACCTGGCAGACACCACGTTAACCAAGCGATCAAGGTTACCGTCGCCAGCAGTAAGGCATGCTGATACCATGAACCTTGATATGATGCAATGAAAGGGGGCTTCACTTCCGTGAAATTCTCCCCAAAGCCCAATAACCCAGTCTATCCATGAGATAACATCAGAGAAACCCAAATTGAGCAACTTTCTATGCAATGCCTGACCAATAATCTTAAAAACTATCAAGATCGTGAAAAACAAGAAAAGATGGAGAAAATATCACAGGTTGAAGGAGGCTAAGAAGATATAATGAGTACATGCAACGTGGGATCCAGGATTGGATCCTGGAGCCAAAAAGGGACATTAGTACAAAAATAGGCAAAATTCTAATAAATAATATTATCAGGTTAATAATATTGTACCAATGTTAATTTCTGCGTTTTGAAAGCTGTACCATGGTTTTGTAAGATGTTAACATTAGGGAAAGTTGAATGAAGGATATATGGGAACTCTCTGTACTATTTTTGTAAATTTTCTATTAATCTAAAATTATTTCAAAATAAAATGTCTTTCAAAAAGGAAGAGGCAAGTGCTACCCCTTCCCATTTCTTCCTATTGCTTACTTGTTAAATGATGGTGATTGCTGGAACTCCAGCAGCCATATTGATCCATGAGGTGACCTTGAAGTCACCTTGAGGATAGCAGTCATGTCCTGAGCATAACAGAGCAGAAAGATGGGTGCCTAGATCCCTAATGACACTCACTGCCCTCTTATCAGCCCTGAACTCCTAGTTGCAAACCTCTTTTTCTTATGAAAAAGAGAAATCACCTCTATCTTCTATAAGCCACTTATTTGGGGGTTTCCTGTCAAATGCAGCCAAATCTAATCCTTGTTAATAACAGCAATAGAATGAAAACCTGTGCAATTTCTATCACTGATATAAAAATTAGAATCTTGGCCTTGGACTTGGTCTTAAATTCTATCTAGTCCAAATTGTCATTTTTCACATGAGTAACAGAACCAAAGAGCTGAAACATGTGCTCAGGTCCCATCGCCGGCAACAAAGCAAACACAGAAACCCAAGTCCTGTCCCAGTCCAACCTCCTCCACTGGGTCTTACTTACTTGGTGATAATTCCAAATACCAGCATTGCAGCATTAATATAGTCATTCACATGAAAGTCAGGGTGATGTACTGCAATGCAGGTTTTTTCTGATTGTCACACTGACTTGCCTATCTCACTCTAATGATAACGTTCTGAAATCTTACATTTCTGAAGATTACTGAACACAGCAACACGTCTGCAAATTATAACTGTGAATTTCACATTTTGAGTTTCAGGAACTGAAGACTCACATATCAAAAATGATGCATTTGTTATATTTACTTGGTTTTCATTAAAAGGGGGTTGTACAAAGGAAAATGTGTACTATTATATCTATCAAAGGGTATTATATTCAGAGAAAAAATAAGGTTTCAGTAGTCATGGTCACTAATTACCTAAAAACCCAGGACAAGTCACTTCCCCAATCTGAGTTAAAGATGTCTTAGTCTGTAAAATTAGAGGATTAGCTGGGATTTGATTTCCCATGGTTTCCTTCTAATTCTAATAATCAATAATTTCACAACACTAAAAAAATCACTCAGTTTTCACTACCTATGTATAAATGATTATTTCAAATATCTACACCTTTGCATTCTTCACTAAATCTTCTTAAAATATGCTGTTTGCTGGCCAGGCATGATGGCTCACCCTGTAATCTCAGCACTTTGGGAGGTTGAGGCAGGCAGACCACTTGAGGCCAGGAGTTCAAAGCCAGCCTGGCCACATGGTGAAATCCTGCCTCTACTAAAAATACAAAAATGAGCCAGGCTTGATGGCGCTCACCTATAATCCCAGCTACTTGGCAGACTGAGGCACGAGGAATCACCTTGAACCTGAAAAGGCAGAGGTTGCAGCGAGCCAGGATTGCACCACTACACACCAGCCTGGGTCACAGAACAAGACTCTGTCTCAAAAAAAAAATGCTGTTTGCTAAATAGAGAATACCAGTCTGCGGTAGACTGCATGAATGATCCCAATTCTTCACCCTTCTCTTTGCTATGAAACATCGCAGTTTCTCTCACCAATGAAGTAGAGTTGTTATCCCTGTCCCTGAATCTGAACTCAGCCATGTAACTTGTTTTGGTCAATATCATATGGTGGGAGTGACAGTATGCCAGTTCCAAGCCTAGGCTTCCAGAAGGCTTACATATTTCTGTACTTATGCGGCTTCCACCATTATCATGAGAATTACATGCTTCCGCTAGCTTGCTGGTTCTAGTAGGGGGATAAGTACATGAAGAACTGCCCTAGCTAAGGCACCTCAGCCAGGCCCCCATCAGCCTAGAGATGCATGAATGAGTCCAGCCAACCAGCAGAACCACACAGCAGAGAACAGAACAGATCTATTACACCCTGAAGACACTGGATAAATAATGTTCATTGTAAGCCACGGAGGCTTTGTGGTTGGTTGTTACACAGCAAAAGCTAGCTGATACACTGCTTTAAAACCTCAACTTTGAAGGGAACCTATTTTTAGCAAGCACTAGCGATATGCATAATGCCATAAAATGTTCTGCAGGAAATGGACTTGGTTTGCTAGTGAAGTGATGGATCCACATGCATGCTTGGCACCACACGCACAATCAATCCTTTGCCCACAAATGGGCCAGGAAATCTGCCTACACACTCTCTTGAGCTTTATTTTTCACTCCCATAAAAGCACATTCAAATGCTGAGTTATCTACACAATACCACCTTTTGAAATCATCATTTAAAAACCATTTATACCAGACTCCATCTTTTGCTGTGCCTAAATTCAATCCAACATGCCTATTTTGATTAATGAAATAAAATGCTAGTGTTGGTACCATGGGAATAAGATTCTTTTCTAACTATGCATTGGTAAGAAACTAAATTAGATGTCAACATCCTATAATGGGATGAATATTGCTTTTATTCCCATAGGCAATAGTGCTAAAAGGCAAATGTATTTAGTTGGGCCCATTTTGCTTGTTTTTCAAACATTCCACAATTACTTATTAAGCATCAACTTGCTCTCTGTAAACATTGTTCAGGTGTCAGCCCCGGGTGTGGGCAGCATCCGGAACCAGCAAAGCTCAGGGTGTATCACATGCCAGCAATGAGCAGACAGGGGGTCAAAGGACGGTCAGGCCACAGAGCCCAGGGACAGCTGAGGGATGTTAAACATGAGCGGAACAAGGTGAGAGGCAAGTGGCTGGAGAGAAAGAGCAGGACAGCAGCCAGCAGGAGCTGCAGGGCGCAAGGCGTCATGCATCAGCCTCCAAATCAGAGATGGCTTCCTGTTTTGTTCTAGGCTTCTCTGCAGTTCCTGTGGGGAAACGGGGAATCCTAGGGGAGCTGGCCAAGCCCTGCAGGTAGAGAAAGGCGGTTATTGGCACCTGACTGTGGGGCATCTGGAAAATTAGCTCCTGGCAAGGGAGTGCTGGCTGCTCAGCGCTGGGAAGGATGCCTCCCTTTCTGCCTGCAAATGCACACATCCTCACACAAACTCACGCACACTCTCACATGTTCTTGCACACTCAGACCACACTCCTGCACTCATATACCACACAGTTGCACACTCACATGCCACACACTCTGCTTCTGTCTCACCACCAACCTCACAAACTCTCATATACACTCTTCACACACAAACGCACACACTGTCACACATACCACCCACTCTCTCACCTATACAGACACACACAGAGTTGTCAAGTTCTGTCCAGCCCACCTCAAAAGTGTCTCTCGCCTTCCTCCCAGGCATCCACGCCCAGGCCCGCACTGCCTCCCACCTGTTCCCCTGGAAGAGCCTCTGGGTCTGGAGGACCACTGCTGCCAGCCCCTCAACCCACCCAGGCATTCCTGTGCATGGTCGCAAGTGATCTTCATAAAACTCAGCTTTGATCTCGTCACTCTTCTGCTAAAAAGCCATTGATTCCCCCAGCGTGACAGAGTAATGGCCACATAACAGACCCACAAAGGCTCTGGCTTTACTCCTGTGTCACCATCCAGGCCTCCTCCCACTTGTTAGAATCCCTCTGCCTTTCCCAACTCATATCCAGCAGAGCATTCCCGTCGAGCCTTTCTGCAGCCCCATGGCTCAGAGTAAAATCCCCTCCCTCTGTGGCTCGCTCAGACCACTCACCATCCACCATCCACCATGGCCCTGGCCGCTCTCATGGCCGCTCTCATCCCAATCTTGTTGGATAGAAGCTCTTCGAGACAGGTCCTGTGTCCCATTCATCCTTACAGTCTCTTCCCATTCCCTCATGCTTTTAGCATAAAAGAACTGGGCACAGTGGCTCACGCCTGTAATTCCAACACTTTGGGAGGCCAAGGTGGGTGAATCACGAGGTCAGGAGTTTGAGACTAGTCTGACCAACATGGTGAAACCCCATCTCTACTAAAAATACAAAATTAGCCAGGCATGGTGGCACATGCCTGTAATCCCAGCTACTCAGGGGGCTGAGGCTGGAGAATCACTTGAACCTGGCAGGTAGAGACTGCAGTGAGCTGAGATCGTGCCATTGAACTCCAGCCTGGGCAACAAGAGCAAAACTCTGTCTCAAAAAAAAAAAAAGAAATCCAATAAAAATGTAATGAATTCAAGGTTAATAATTGAATCTCTATGCAAGCCAATTAATTGTGTTAACCCTGCATCCAGCCAGTTCCCATCACAGAGCACAAGCTCAGTGTACCAGAGATCATAGCTGGTTCCAGGTGACTCAGACTCACCATAAGGAAAATGGTGCAGAATGTATGCCCACTCTCAATAGTCACTCAAACACAGGCCTCAGAAAACACCACTCGGCAAGCAGTTATGGAGCATGTGTCATGTGGCAAGCACTCTTCTGGCCACCAAGGCATAGTCAGACAGCAGGTTAGGGAGGCAGAGAGCAACGTAATCCATCCTAGAGAATGATGACACTAGCAAGGCCAAGAGAGGTGGGGATGTGGTGGAGGGAAGGAGGGGCAAGGAGGAGGCGGTGACCGGCCAAACCAAGTCTCTTCTGGGAGGAGATGCTCAGGCCAGTGGGACAGCAAAATCCAGTGAGCTCAGAGCTTTCAAAGAGAAGTGAAGCTGGTGCCAGGGTATCACTGTGTACCAGGGCCCAGGATGGGGGGCTCGTGAGTCAGGAGGTAAGATACAGATGGCTTGAAATTCATCACCTCACATAAGAAGGATACAGTGGCCTTTGGGGACTCAGAGGAAGGGATGGGAGTAGGGTGAGGGATAAAAGACAATACATTGGGTAGAGTGTACACTGCTCGGGTGATGGGTGCAGCAAAATTTCAGAAATCACTACTAAATAACATCCATGTAACCAAACACCACCTGTTCTCCAAAAACGATTGAAATTATATATATTACATATTGATTATATATATTATATATCTAAAATATATATTATAAAAAATGCCTATAACTCAATAAGAAAGACAATTTA
>NW_012105253.1:957349-1028485 GCF_000951045.1 Mandrillus leucophaeus
GTGCAGCACACCAACATGGCACAAGTATACATATGTAACAAACCTGCACGTTATGCAGAACTTAAAGTATAATAATAATAAAAAAGAAAAAAAAAAGAAAAATAAATAAATAAACTAAGTGAAACTGCAAGGCCATTTGAGGGTTTTGAGCAGGTGAGTAACATGATTTTATTTAAGGGTTTTGAGAGATGAATAACATGATTTTATTTAGATTTTTAAACCATTCCTCTGGCTTGGTAACATAAAGGACGGATCGTGGGAGCAAGAGTGACTGCAGGCAGACCACTGCAGCTAGAAGGTCATCATGAGACCCTGGAAAGAGAAGAGGGAAGATAGAGACGAGGAGATGTAAGCGACCATCAGATGGGGATAGAACAGGGGTGCAGACAGGAGAGGTTGGGGAGGGGCCACTGAAGAGGCCTGAGTCCCTGGGTGCATGGTGACATCATTCACAGAATCAGAGAAAAGCAAGGGATATAAAATATCTTTAAATAGTTCACAAAAGGTATCCAAGCCCTGCCCAACCTCTTCCTCCTTTCCCATGTCATCTCCATCTCTAACTTTTTTTTACAATCCTAAATTTCCATTTAACCTTCATTCTCTCAGGCTCCGTCTGCCTCCTCAAGAACAGAAAGTGACTCATCAAGAGGTCCCCCACAGGACCAAGACACTACTGGAGCATGCAGGCTTGTTCTTTCGGCATCCAGGCTGGCAGGAAGTCAGACTGCATCTCCAAGCAGAGGCCTGAAAATTGGCCAATCGGCCATCCACAGTTGTCAGCAGATCCCAGTGCTCAGGGGACCGCCCGAGATCCGGGCATCCCCGGCCGTGCTCCAGGCAGACAGTGACCCTGTCCACAGGTTCAGCCTCTTCTCAAAGAGTCTCCGGGAGTCTTGTACTTCCTGCTGGTCTTCTTGTCCTTGCCATATTTATGGATAAAGGATGGCTTTGGGGAGGCTGAGATTGGTCTTTAAGCATTCAGCTAATATTTACTAAGCACCTATTGTGTTCTCAGCAACGTGCGGATATAAGGGATACAGACATTGATCAGACATGGATCTTGCTCTTGAAGAACTTTCAGGACAGACCTCAGTTGGCAACCTGAGGGGCCGAGCGCAGTGGCTCACGCCTGTAATCCCAGCATTTTGGGAGGCTGAGGCAAGTGGATCACTTGAGGTCAGGAGTTCGAGACCAGCCTGACCAATGTGGCGAAACCCCATCTCTACTAAAAATACAAAAATTAGCCAGGCATCGTGGTGGGTCCTGTAATCCCATCTACTTGGGGGGCTGAGGCAGGAGAATCGCTTGAACCTGGGAGGCAGAGGCTGCAGTAAGCCGAGATTGCACCACTGCACTCTAGCCTGGGCAACAGAGTGAGACTCCATCTCAAAAAACAAATAAAAAATTGGCAATCTGAGGCCACCCAAGGTTAAATACCATATGGTAAAGAGAAAGAGACTGTTGCGGACTGATGTCTGTTAGCAAAAGAGAGTGGGACTGGTGCTGGCCTGCAAGGAAATACCCAGTTTGGGCAGAGAGGAGAGGAGAAGATGCACCAGGCAGGGGAGAGTGCTTCATTACAGGCACACAGGTGGGAAACAGTAGAGCCAGTGAGCAGGACACAGGAAGCAGGGGTGGAAGGGCCTCTGAGAGGCTGAGATGACACCCAGCTATGAGGAAATGAGGGTCTCAGAGAGGAGCAAGAAGGAGAAACTAACATCACCATGATGTGCCGGGCATCATGTCAGAAGCATCATAGCAGTTACCTCACTGAAGAACTCACAGCCACCTGCGAAGAGGGAGATTGAGGTTATCATCCCCATTTCAGAGATGTGCAAGTCAGGCTTAGTTACAACTAAAAGTTTTTTTGAGTAAGACTGCCAGAGATAGGACCTGGGGTCCAACTGCTGAGAGAGATGAGGAAGCAGCTGTTACTCTCTGGGACCCAGACCTCCTCTCTCTGTGTTGTCGTTGTTGTTGTTGTTGTTGCTGTTGTTATTGTTTTGTTATTGTCCCTGGGTGTTTTGAGTTTCATTTGTTTGCTTGTTGGTTGGCTGGTGTGCGTGTGCGTGTGCGTGTGCGTGTGTGTGTGTGTGTACGCGCGCATGAGCAGGAAAAGAGAGGATCTGTTTTGCTTTGCTATGCTTCTTGCCTTAAAGCTGTGCTATAAAATGAGGACACTTCTCTCCTAGGACCACAGCATGAGAGGAGGAAGTGTGTGGTCCTCTCCAGTAGACTGCACCAACTGTCCCAATTCTTCACCCTTTCCTATCCTCAAAGTCACCATGAGACTTGGTAGTTTGCACCAGGAGAGGCAGATCATCCATCCCTGTCCTGGGTCTGTCCAGATTGGCAATGTGACTTGTCTTGGCCAGTGGGAAGGGGGCGGAAGGGACAGTGAGCCTCAGCTCCCCCCAGGCCTCCAGAAGCACTGCATGTTTCCACTTTCACCATTGCTAAGAGAAGGATATTCTCAGGGTCATCTGCTGGCCCCAGAAAACTGAAAGCTGGGAGCTGCTTGGGGAAGACCTGAACCCCAGCTATAGCTGGGAAGCCAGTCCAGCCTAGATCAGCAGCATTCTGAAACATTCCCTGGTTGCAAACCACTCTTTTATCCCAAATCCCTCATTTATCAACAGATGCATCTGAAGCCCAGACTGGAGAAATGATCTGCTAGAGCCTTACAACCAGTTAGAAATTGGGTCTCCTGATTTCTAATCCACAGCTTTTTCACCATCCCACCCTATCTCATCAAACGAATTCCCTGCAGGCTGCAAGAAAAGAAAGGAAATATGAGATGCCAACCAAGTAAGTAATTAAGCAGAATAGATGCAGTCAAAAAGCATGAAAGCAAGATTTAACCTGGATAATCCCTCCATAATTTAGAGTTGATCCGTCTAAACGAGTTCCTGTTGATTTCCCAGGAGGCCCTTTCTTCTTCCGCTGAAGTCACTGGGAGCATCAGAGCTGACTCCATTAACCCCATCATCTTTCAAGGTGTCCGTCTTTTGTACCTAAGAAATGTGGCCGACGTTTTTCATTTTTGAATTTGTGTTTTATTAGTAGGCTCTATGGTACCCAAAAATAACCGTTTTTTCCCCAAGTGACTTTGCATGTTTTTCTCTGCTTCACACAGATTTGAGTCCGCTTCAACATTGCCTTAGGAATATCATTACCTATAAATACTGCTGTCATTCAAAAATTCTTATAATCATGGCATAGTAGGACTGGAAAAGACCTCAGAGATCCAGTTCCAACACCATCATTTTGCAAAGAAAAGACACTGAGGCACAAGGAAGGTAATTGATCTTCCCCCAGTCACAGAGCTAGTTACCGGCAGAGCAATCAGTACTATGAGTGAGATTTGCAGAACCATGCTAGAAATACAAAATAAGCTCAAGTGTCTAAGGGAGTCATTGAAAATGGGTCACTCCATATTTGTTTTGGGTTTTGTTTGTTTGTTTGAGATAGAGTCTCACCCTATCGCCCAAGCTGGAGTGCAGTGGTGCGACCTCGGCTCACTGCAGCCTCTGCCTCCTGGGTTCAAGCGATTCCCCTGCCTCAGCCTCTCAAGTAGTTGAGATTACAGGCGCCCGCCACTATGCCCAGCTATTTTTTGTATTTTTATTTATTTATTTAGGAGACGGAGTCTCGCTCTGTCGCCCAGGCTAGAGTGCAGTGGCGCGATCTCGGCTCACTGCAAGCTCCGCCTCCCAGGTTCACGCCATTCTCCTGCCTCAGCCTCCCAAGTAGCTGGGACTACAGGCACCCGCCACCACGCCCGGCTAATTTTTTTGTATTTTCAGTAGAGAGGGGGTTTCACTGTGTTAGCCAGGATGGTCTCAATCTCCTGAACTTGTGATCCGCCGCCTCAGCCTCCCAAAGTGCTGGGATTACAGGCATGAGCCACCATGCCCGGCCTCATTTTCATATTTTTGGTAGCAACAGGTTTTCACCATGTTGGCCAGGCTGGTCTTGAATTCCTGACCTCAGGTTACTCACCCGCCTCAGCTTCACAAAGTGCTAGGATTACAGGTGTGAGCCACCACGCCTGGCCCCTTATTTGTTAAGATGCCTGATGCCAGGACTCATGCCCCAAGTCTGGGCAGAGGTTGAATAACAAAAGAAAATGGCCCTGCTGGGAAGAAACTGAGACCTCCCTGAAGAGCCAGCAGCTTGCCAGGGCTACTGGCACTTCAGACGCTAGCCTGACCCCAGGATGTCTGAGCACACATACCCCTTCCCTCAGACGTGGAAGCCAAGCACCGCTGGAAGGGGGAGGGCACTGCTGATGATGTGCTGGAGCCAGCCTGTGCCAACAACTCAGAACCAAAAGCTTCATTTTGTGTGCCAGCTGTTAAAGTGTTGAGAGCTTGAAACCATGGTGGGTGTATCTAGACCACAGGGTGCTGTCCCTCCATCAGGGAGTCATGGCCTGCCCTAAAATTAAGAAGAGCCTTCCCCACAGACAGGGATACTCAGAGGGGGAAAAACAGAATTAGCAAGAAAAAAGAGCTCCTACCCAGATCCTTGGCAGCAAAAGCCCCACGTGCTGTGTTCCTGTAGATGAGTGCCCGACTCACATGTGCCTAATGTGATCTCTACAAACTGCTTCTCTAAGACTTCTGCACAAAATCCCAGTATCCTGATTATTGCTGCCCACACCAGTGCCCTGTTTTCAGCCCTGGACCGCCTAACACTATGTCCTACAAGTCCACAGATTGGCCAAGTTTGGGCAATAGCAAGGAAACCAACCTGTTTTTTCCTTTCCTAACCTGAGTTGAAAAAATCAACAGCTGGGCCAGGTGCAGTGGCTCATGCCTGTAATCCTAGCACTTTGGGAGGCTGAGGCGGGTGGATCACTTGAGGTCAGCAGTTCGAGGCCAGCCTGGCCAATATGGTGAGATTTTCCCCCCCATCTCTACTAAAAATACCATAATTAGGCATGGTGGTGCGAGCCTGTGGTCCCAGCTACTCAGGAGGCTGAGGCTGGAGAATCATTTGAACCTGGGGAGTGGAGGTTGCAGTGGGCCAAGACTGTACCACTGCACTCCAGCTTGGGCAAGAGAGCGAGATTCTGTCTCAACCAAAAAAAAAAAAAAAAAAGTTAACAGCTGCATCCCAGGGACTGAGAGCTCCAGGGCTCCAGCTAACTCATGAGGAAATAGAACTATAACTATCCAAGGGCCACTGTGGATCCAGGCCCATCGCCTTTCCGTGGAGAAAGGGCCCAATGTTTACCGGAAAACACATGTGCAGGAACTGCTGCCCCGACCCAGAAAAGCAAGATTCTGACAAAGGACACTACTGTGTGATCAGTTTATGGGAGCCACATGACCTTCAGTGGGTCAAGTTTTCCCGTCCATACCAAGCCACCTCTGCAGAACCAACTGCACAAACAAAGACGCCAACTAGGCACTGCAGTGGCTACAGCAGAGCCTTGGTCTGTCCTGGATGAGGGCCCACACCTGCCCTCGAGGACCAGTTCCAGGAATGAGGACCTCAGCGTCCCATGTGGCATGGGCTGGCCTAAGGCAAGGGCTTTGCAATTTTACTGTCTGATCTCTTAGTAATACATCTTTCATTTAGGCAGAAAGCCATTCTGGCACAAGCCTTCAAATTCTGGCCTTGTCTAAAGGATTTTCCTCTTTATCTTTTCCACCTATGGAAGGCAGAGCCACTGCAGTGGCATTCAATCAGCCCCCAGCTGACTATATTTAAAAATAAATCTCAGACAGAGAGCAAAAGTAAACAGAAGCGGGAAAATTGCCCACCTTGCTTATGTAGCCCCAATGCCTAGAAAGTGTCGGGTACAGAATAGCACTGAATAAATATTCGTCAAGACTTCAAAATGAGTAAAAGAATTGATTTTTTAATGAAGGTATCTATATCACCCTGCATAGAACCAAAAGTAAAAACAATAAAGGCTAAAGACTGGTAGATTTGTTTACCTAGACATTTAAAACTTCTGTACGTTAAAGATACGATAAAATAGAAGTACATGATAAATGGAAAAATATCTGTAACATATGACAAAAGGTTTACGTCTTATATAAAGAGCTCATCCAAATCAATATGGAAAAGATAAACATTCTAATAAAAATAAAGGCAATTCACAGAAAAACAAGTGGCCAATACATATAAAAATTGTCCAATGTCATTTAAAAAGGTATTTTTCACATGAGAAAATTTACAAAGTTTAAAAATAATGAAATACCCACTGTTAGCAGAGTTGTGAAGAATGAATATTATCATACTCTGCTAGCGGGAAAGTAAATTAGTGTAAATCTTCAGGAAAGTGTTTTTGAAATAATATCAAAAGCTTTTAAATGTATATGCCTTTTGATGCAGAAATAGCACTAATAGAATTTATCCCCAGGCAGTCTTCTGAGATATTTGCAAAGATGCCTGAACAAAGTTGCTCATCGTGGCATTATTTATAACAACAAAATTTATAAGCAAACTCAAGTTCCAACAATAGGGAGAGATTTTTTTAAATAAATTATGGATTCCCAGATAATGAAATACTTTGCGGCCACTAAAAACCAGGTGTTGAAAAAATCTTCAACGTTGGAAAATGTTCAAAATATATTGCAGAGAGGGGGGACAGCAGTCTATAAATTAGTACTTTCACAAATCCATTAAAAAAATACACACAGGGTACATGGAAAAAATATCAACAGTTGCTATCTGTGAATAGAGAAACTATAGACGATTTGCCTTTTTTACGTTTTGCAAATTTTCACTGAGAACATGTGTCTCTCTTTCATCTGGAAGAAGCACAGTTCAGTGTGCAGGCCTTGGTTTAATTTTTGGTTCCACGATTTATCAGCCACGTGACTTAAGACAAAATATCTACTTTCTCTGCACCTCCTTTTCACCATCTGTTTAAAAAAGGACTCTGGTACTATCTCCCAGAATTAAATAAAATAATCTTTGTGAAGTGCTTAGCACAATTCCTGGTACATAGTAAACGTCTAGTAAATGTTAGCTACTGCTATTAGAGAAAATGAATAGTAACTATTATTTAAAAAGAGAAATGAATATTTTGAGATTTGGCCTTGGCCTCTACGGGGGTCTAATAGAGTCTGCCTGACTGCCTGTCCAGTGGAAAGGCCAGCTCTGTCCAAGGGGAGAAGCAGCCCCTCGGGTCGGAGGCCCCGCACTGAGCCACCGGCCAAGAGAGCCTACTTTGCACCTCCCAATCCCCTGCTAATGTTCTCGCTCCTGAGTCCACAATGCTATCTCAGAAAAAAAAAACTTCAACTTCAAAACCCTCCGAAGTATCCCAGTCAGGACAAAGCTTGGTCTGTTGATGTAGAAGTGACAGAGGGTCACACTCTGCCCTCAAGTTCCGGGACTCACAGAAACCGGGAGTCTATAAATGAGCACTGGGAAGCAAAAAGAGGCGATCGTTGTCTTTGAGGTGACCCCCATTTTGTGAAGTCTGGAAGCCACACCTGCATGACATTTCAGAACTCTGAGGCCCTTCCTCCCAGAGACGGTGCCCACCAGTCCTGAGCCGCCTAGAAGGGCCTCCCTGCAGAGAACCACCCAGGCCGGGCTGGAGGCTGAAAAGCCCCGCTGCAGCAAGAGCGCTCTATGCCCGTTTCCAGGGCCAAGAGTCTTTCCCAGCCTCCTTGTGTGGGGCCCAGGCGGCCTGCATCCCGTCCTGAATGCTGACTTTGGTCTCCTGGCTCGGCAGCTGTTTGTCCACATGTGCTCTCTTATTAAGCTGGCTCCCAGGGCTTAATGGTGAGAGGCTTCCTCCAACCCTGCACAGTGCCATTCCTCTCAGCACAGGGCAACTCAGTGGCCTCTGAGCCCCCTCTCTCCCTACGAGTCACAGAGACACGGAAGTCTTCTGTGGATCTTAGCTTACAGCCCCCACTGTAGCACACTGTCCAATGGCTGTGACATCCCGTGCCCGGCTGCACCCGTGAATCCTGGCTGCAACGTCCGTGCTGTGGAGCCCACAGGACACAGCGTGTCCAGGAGGGACCTGAGAGGTGAGGGTCACAACCCTGTGGCTGACCCACACCACCTACATTTGGCTGTGTCTTGAATCTAGTACAATGAGACAATGTCCTAGAGTAGCCCTGCCTGTTAAGGTCTATTTGGCAGGAAGGAGGGGTGTCTTTCAACATCACCCAGATGAAAATCATGATGATGTGGGTTCACATGGCCTTCCCCTCCCTGCTGAGGTCCTGATTCTCCTTGTGCGGAGAGAGAACTATATCTCCACAGTGATAATCAATCCTCTTGATGCTAATTGCCAACCCAGTCAGGGACTCCATCTGACCACAGGATTCACCGAACCCATCCTACAATCTGGACCCATCCCCTGCCTTAGAGTCAGGTGAGGGACTCATGGACAATAGGCAACCTGGTGGAAAGAATATAAACTTGAGAGTCAGACCCAGCTGGTGCATCATCCACCCCTTTCCAGCTGTGTAATCCTGGCCAAGCCCCTTACCCCTTACAAGACCCAGTTTCGGTAGCTGTGGAATGAAGAATAATCATCCCCACCACACAGGGTTGTGGTGAGGTCTAAATAAGATAATGAATATAAAGTACATGAGACCTGGTGAGAGGTCAATCAATGACAGTCATTATTATCGTTAACCACATTTTCTATCTCCACAGCCATTTCTAGCGCACAGGGATGCTGGACACTCAACAATAAACGCCAAGGGGAGAGTCAGTGACAGTATTTTGAGTGTTCATCCCATTTTCCTCTGTGTCCTTCACCTACTGCCCTGCCAGGCATATTGTAGAGAGCAGACCCTTAAATATTTGTTGAAGGAATAATTTAATGAATGACATTTGGTCTCTGAAATGTACCTTCTGTATTTTATCATTTCATGAATGATGTATTATTTCATGACCTTTTGGATTTTCATTTAATCATGCATCTAGATTAAATCCTGATTTATCTCCATGACCCTGAATGGTATAGCTCTTTTCCTGCATATTATCCTGCTTATCTGGATATGAGGTCTATGCCAAGTGTATCCCTTTGTGTAATCAACCACCCCAAAAGTATATGACTTAAAACAACAAAAATCTCTTTATTTCTTCCAGTCTTGTCAGCTGACTAGGCAGTTCTTCTGCTGGTCTCACTTGGACTCACTCATTTGGTTGCAGTCAGACAACAACTGAAATGACTGGCCCAAAATGGCCTCAGCCCCAGCTGTCAGCTGGACCTCTCTCTCGTCCTAGAGGAGTCCAGCCCAGGCTTCATTCCGTGACAGCAGGGGTGAGCCAAGAAGCCAAAGCCAGAAGCTGAAAGGCCTCTGGAGTCCAGGCTTGAAACTAGCTCAGCGTCCCTTCTGCCACTTTCATGGGTCAAGAGAAGTCCCAAGACCAGTACAATTGTTTCTTAGTGGGGGAGGACTTCAGAGGGAAGAACAAACTCTACCCATTGATGGAAAGAGCTTCAAAATATTTTGGTCCAGTTTTCAAACCAGTTAAAGTAAAAGAAACATACATGTAACTGAGCCCATGTAGCTCTGGGGGAAAAATGCATCCTGACTTGGACCTACAAAAGGTCAAGAATATCCAACACTGGAATATACTTTTTCTCCAAACTAGGATGTTTCAAGGCCATTCAGGGTTGTCTGAAACTTCCTCTCCCCGGTGACTTCATTTACTGTCATTATTTCAATGCCATCTATATGCTAATGACCCTCAAATTTATACCTCTGGCTCAGTTTCTGACTCACAGATTCAACTCTTGATTTTCCTCCCCAAATCTCTCCATCCGTAGTCTTTCCAACCCAGTAAAGAGACTCCTCAGCCACCCGAGTGTTCAGGCCACAAGTCTAGTTTGTCCTCAGTTGCTCTCTTTCCTTCACCTCCCGCTTTCCATCCATCAACAAATCCTGTCAACTCTACCCCCAGGCCACCTCTCCCCATCTCCACTGCTGCATCAGTTTCTAAGTTTGTCGTAACAAACTACCACAAACCAGGCAGCTAAAAACAACAGAAATGTATTGTCACACAGTTCTAGAGGACAGAAGGACAAAATCAAGGTGTTGGCAGAGCCACGTTCTCTCCATAACCCACAAGGCGGAACTCTTCCTTGTCTCTTCCCAGCTTCTGGTGGTGGCCTTCGTGGCTCTTGGCTTACAGTTGCATCGCTCCCTTCTCTGCCTCAGTCATCATAAGGTGTTCTTCCCAGGGGTCTCTGTATCTGGGTCCAAATTTCCCTCTGCTTATAAGGACACAAGTCACATTACATTAGGCCCATGCTAATCCAGTATGACCTCATCTTAACTTACATCTGTAAAGGACCTAATTGTGTTGTTGTTGTTACCCAGGCTGAAGTGCAGTGGCATGATCTCAACTCACTGCAACCTCCACTTCCAGTGTTCAAGCAATTCTCCTGCCTCAGCCTCCCGAGTAGCTGGAATTACAGACATACACCACCATGCTCCACTAATTTTTGTATTTTTTTAGCAGAGACGGGGTTTTCCCATGAGCTTGAACTCCTGAGCTCAAGCGATCCACCCACCTTGGCCTTCCAAAGTGCTAAGATTACAGACCTGAGCCACAGAGCCCAGCCTAAAGGCCCTGTTTCTGAATAAGGTCACATTCACAGGTACCAGGGGTCAGGGCTTCAACATATATTTGTGGAGGGTAACAACTACTGAAATCTAGTCCAACCCAACATCATCGATTACTGCAATCTTCTCTTTTACTAGTCTCCCTGTTCCACTCTTGACCCCTCCTACAACAAAATCTTAGCACAAAATCTGAACTCCTTACTTGGCATTCAAAGCCCAAAGCTGTGATGCTCACAGCCTCTCCCAACCTAAATCCCTACTGCCCTCCTCCTCACCTTCATGCCACAGCCAGCCACGTGGAGCTCCTCTCCATCTCTGACAAGCTAGGGACCATCCAAGTGAGGGCCTTTTCACTAGTAGCTCCCTGTGCCTGGAATGCCACTCCCAAGATTCAAATGACCCACTTTTCTTGTCATTCAGCCATAGGCTTAGACATCTCCTCTTCGGAAATCTTCCCAGAGATCTTCTCACACCTTTCCTAATTTGATTCCTTACATGGCACTTAGAACCATGTGACTGATTGATTGTCTTTCACCCTCAGTAGGATATGAACAGGGACTGTGCCTCCATCACTGCTCTATTCTCTGCACCAAGAATAGTGCCTGGCACACAATGAACGCTCAATAAATATTTGTTGAATAAATAAACTGCTTCTTGATTGTCAAGTCCAATAGGCATTTTTCAATCTTTGTCCTGCAGAACCTATTGCATTTGACAGGAGCAATCACTCCCTCTTCTTGAAACTCTTGACCATCTCCTCCCAACCCTGTCCAATCTCCATGCCATGGTTTCCTGGCTCCCTTAACTATAACTTCCCTGCCGGCTTTGCACACTCCTCTTCTTCTGTCTGTGCCTTTAATGTCCATAAACCTTGGGGTTCTGTTTTAGGTCCTTGTGGTAGACAGAATAATGCTTCTCTAAAGATGTTCACATCCTACTCGCTGGAAACTGTGAGTATGTTACCTTGCATGGTTGAGGATCTGTGATGGGGAAATAATCTTGAATTATCTAGGTAGGCTCAATGTAATCTCAAAAGTCCTTATAAAAGAGAGGCAAGAAGGGTAAAGTTGGAGAAGATGATGGACAATAGAAACAGTGGCTGGTGTGATATGGGGCCATGAGCCAAGGAACGTGGGCAGCCTCTGGAAGCTGAAAAAGGCAGGGAATGGGCTCTCCCCTAGAGCCTCCAGAAGGGACATAGCTCTGCTCACACCCTGATTTTAGCCCCCTAGGACCCGTTTCAGCCTTTGGACCTCTGGTACTATAAGATGATACATTTGTGTTGTTTTAAGCCATTAGGTTTGTGGCAGTTTGTTACAGCAGCACAGAAACCTAACGCTGTTCTCTTCTTCTCCCCTGTACATGTTCTCTTTGGGCAACTTTACCTTCATCCCTAGCTTCAATGGCCATCTATAAGTGGATATTTCTCTCTAAAGTTCAGACTTCTACATCCAACAGCTTGTTTAACATCTTTAACTGGATGTCCTGTGGGTACCCCAAACTCAGTACACCCTCAGCTCAATCCCTCTCCCACTCCCCCACAACCTGTCTGTCTTGCTGTGTTCTCTGTCTCAGCCGATGGCAGCATGGTGTGCCCATTCTCCCATGTGGGGCTCCTTAGGGACTTCCTTTCCTTCTCCCCAGTGTGCAATTAATCTCCAAGTCCTGCTCTTTAGATTGCATACACTCACCCCTCCTCTCCATTGCTTCCATCACACCCCTCTTCATCGCTTGCCTTGATTTCCACAATAGCCTTCCCTCTGGCCACCAGCCTCCATCTTTGAACTCCTACAGTCCATCCTCCATGTGGCATTTTTCTTTTTAAACTGCAAAAATCTTAACACATCCCTCCTTTCATGGATTCCTCTGAGATAAAAGTCAAGTTGCTAAACACGGCTTACAAGGCTCTCCTCGCCTGCCTCCCACCCCTACCACCCAGCCTCACCACCACCCAGCCTCACCTCCTCTGCACCACAGCCCGTGCTTCCATTACCCCAAATGCACTCCTCTATTAGAACACGGGAGGGAAAGAGGGAGAGAGGGAAAGAGGGAGGGAGGGAAGAAGGGAAGGAGGAAGGGAGGGAGGGAAGAAGGTAGGGACGGAGGGAGGGAGGGAGGGAAGGAGGGAGGGGAAAGAAAAAAGGTTGGTTTTACTACCAATCTTTCCTTCACTCACTATGCTTCTCCAAAACCCTCATTTGACTAATCCCCAATTCAAGGGGAGTAGCAGCACCCCTCCATATAAGACACCTGCACATGTAGATATCCACTCTTACACATTCTCATTACTCAAGACACAAGCAGAAATGCAAAATCATGCTCCAAGATGCAAATGCATGTAATCGTCATTCCCTTAGAGATATGTCCACCCATAGAAACACAGAGATACAGAAGACACAGACAGATGCTGATTCAGCTGCAAGCACCTTCCCATAACTAACCTGAAAATCCTGGTACACAGACACAGCCTGAAGACACAAACCTCCACACTTTTGCGGCTTAGGGAGCAGGAGAAGGGGTGGGAACAGATGGTAGAAGGATGGGTAAATGGGAGAAAGAAGAATGACCATGGAAGAGCCAACTGGGATATATGCATTCACCAGCATTCCCTAAGCCCCAGTGACAGGCCAAACACCATGCTACTAAACAATAAGGTTATGAAGATCCTTGGTAGTACTGACAATAACAGTAATAGCAGTCAATGATAGTGGTTGTTATATACCAGAGACTAAGTGTTGTGCTTACGCTAACTCCTTTAATCCACGTGGTAATCTCATGATAGATGCTGTAATTATCCTCTATATATACATGATGTAACAAGGTGCAGGAAAGTGCACTAAAAAGTGGCAGAACTTGGATTCCTACCCAGGCTGTCAGAGTCCAGGGTCTATGCTGTTATACACCCTGCATATAAGACCCTGCCCAAGAGTAATTCACAGGCCACTAGGCACTCACATGCTGAAGTTGGGGATTGGATGTGTTCTTCCCCTATGAAAACAGCATGGAATAGAAGGAAGTAACAGGTCCTTGGGGGATGGACACCAGTCGTAAAGTCAGCTGGACCTGCACCCAATCCTAGCTCTGCACCCAAATCCTAGCTCTGCCGCTCACTGTGGAAACCTTAGCAAATTACTTCACCTCTCTGAGTGTCAGTTTCCTCATCTGTAAGGAGGGTATTAACACATACTTTGCTGAGTTTTATTAGGATTAAACAGATATAGGATATAAAAGTATTGAACACAGTGCTCAGCATACAGTAAGCACTCAACAAATAAGAAATCCCTTCCCCTTGTTACTCCAAAAAATAGTTACCCTTCAGCTCCCTGAACCTAATGCTTTCCGGAAGCATTACATGAACAATTGCAAACTACAGCCCTCTGGCATGTATAGTGTTTGGCCAGCAAAGTATTTTAAAAGGCTTAGTAGCTGGGCAGGAGCCCTAATTTAGGCCACAAGACAAGCAGTTCAGCACCTAGCAGCTCTTGCAACTACAGATGGCCACCCCCAGCCCCTGAAGGCATTTCAGTTCTCAACTCCTGCATCAGCATCAAGGGGGTCTAAAACTATCTGCTTCAGATCTATGGAATCAGACTTGTCCAGGGAGGGGCCCTGTACTCTGCTGGTGAAATTCTTGCACACGCTTATGTGTGAGAGCCACTGAATTAAAGAGTACAAGAGACACTTTGTGTTTTCCAGCAAGATGCCTGGCTCGGGGGTGAATGCATTGAGCCACGATGCTGCCAGGTTTGGATGCTGCTTTTATAGGAGACAGGAAATAAACAAAGGCCGTCTTTCTGTTCCTAGAAAGAAGGAGCCCTCTTAAAATAGAGTTTCCAGGAACTTTTCCAGGAGAAGTCACTGGGTCTTCCTTGTCCAGATTTCAGAAGCCAGAAAAGCTAGGCACAGAAGGGTTAACTCTACCAGGCCTGGGCCGTGAGGGAAAAGGTGGATCTGAGGCTGAAGAGAGCAGTTCCTGGAGGACAGAACCCCTGGCTGGAGTGGCAGAGTCAGGAGGCAAACAGTCCTCTTCAACCCCTCCTCAGGAGCCAGGGACCGACCGAGGGCAGCAGCACAGCCCAAGGCCTGGGGGAGCAGAGCCAAGTGGCAACCGAGGGTCCACCAGGCCTAGTAGGACGTAGGTATTTATGCTGCACAAGAACAAAGCTTTGAGTCAGGCCTGGGGTAAGTCTTGCCCACTGACTCAGTATGCAACCAAAAGTGATCTTAGAATAATTTCCTCAGAAAAGTAGTTTTGCCAGAGCTAAAGCTCAGATAGCAACCAAAGACTCCAACATCATACTCAGCATTTCCCCTCAACCTAGAGTTAGGATGACGTGACTATCCTCCCCAGCCAACTTGGAGCCCCTGCAGCCTCAGCCACCCTGAGCCTGGTCAGTGAACACAGGCAACAAAGGTACTGTGGGTCAATTGACAATTCAGCCTCGGGTCTGGCTTGCAGGGTCCAGTCCTGGCATCGTGCCCTTCACTCTTGCTCCCACCTTGAACTGCATGTCTGGGAAATGAGCTCCTACCTCCTTTGTGCCCAAATCTCTGAGCCCAGCTTACGCTACCTCTGCCCCCATCCTTAAATGAAAGACTATTCCTGAGTCCCTTGCCTGAATTTAGAGTCCTGCTCTCAGCAAGCCAGTATCCTTTAGAAACACTTCCGACCCCCAGTGCTCAGGCCTCCCAGCATCGTTTGTGTCTGGTTTTGGCACTGTAAGGAGAGTGCCCCATCAGCCCCATCCAGCCCTCTGTGCTCTACCATGTCACATCTCTAGCTTTGTTCCAAAACGTTACCTTCAACAGAGAAAAAAATAATTAGCACATTTATTGCACCTCTATTTGTACTTCTTTGCTCTCAGCTATTCTTTTTATTTTATTTTTGGCATAAGAAAAAACTTGTGTCTTTGTTATACCTACCAGCAAATAAAATAAAATAAATACCAGCCAGATATCTCACCTACAGAAAGCAATACTCAGCTAGAATTCACAGATACCTTTTCTGATCATAAAGCTTAATTAACAAGTTGTGGAAGCCCTAACCAGAGTCATCAGGAAAGAGAAAGAAATAAAAGGCATCCAAATAGGAAAAGAAGAAGTCAATTTGTCTTTACTGATATATGATTCTATACCTAGAAAATCCTAAAGATTCTGCCAAAAGGCTCCTGGAACTGCTAAACAACTGTAGGAAACTTTCAGGATACAAAATCAATGTATAAAAATCCATGTCATTTCTAGACACCAATAACGTTCAAGCTGAGAGCCAAATCAAGAACACAATCCCATTTACAATAGCTGCAAAAATAAAATTTTAAAAAATCTAGGAATACATCTAACCAAGGAGATGAAAGATCTCTACAAGGAGAACTATAAAACACTGCTGAAAGAAATCATAGATGACACAAACAAATGGAAGAACATTACATGCTCATGAACTGGAAGAATCAATATTGTTAAAATGGCCATACTTCCTAAAGCAATCTATAGATTCAATGCTATTCCTATCAAGGCACCAAAGTCATTTTTCACAGAACTAGAAAAAAACTATTATTCATATGGAACAAAAACAAAGTCTGAATAGCCAAAGCAATCCTAAGCAAAAGAACAAAGCCAGAGGCATCACATTACCTGACTTTAAACTATATTATAAGCCTAGAGCAACCAAAACAGCATGGTACTAGTACAAAATCAGACACATAGACCAAGGGAACAGAATAGAGAAACCAGAAATAGAGCCACACACCTACAACCATCTGATCTTTGACAAAGTCAACAAAAATAAGCAATGGGGAAAGGATTCCTGGTTCAATAAGTGGTGCTGCAATAGCTGGCTAGCCATAGACAGAAAAATAAAACTGGACCCCTACCTTTCACTATATACAAAAAATTACCTCAATATAGATGAAAGATTTAAATGTAAGACTTCAAATTATGAAAATTCTAGAAGAAAACCCAGAAAACACCATTCTGGACATCGGCCTTGGGAAAGAATTTATGACTAAGTCCTCAAAAGCAATTGCTACAAAAACAAATATTCACAAGTGGGACCTAATTAAACTAAAAAGCTTCTGCACAGCAAAAGAAACTATCAACGGTGTAAACAACCTACAGAATGGAAGAATATTTGCAAACTATGCATCCAACAAAGATCTAATATCCAAAATCTATAAGGAGCTTAATTCATTGAGCAAAAAATAAATAATCCCATTTGAAAATAGGCAAAAAACATAAACAGACACTTCTCAAAAAGAGACATACAAGTAGTCAACAAACAAACATGAAAAAATGCTCCACATTACTCATCATCAGAGAAATGCAAATCAAAACCACAATGAGATACTATCTCACACCACTCAGAAAGGCTATTATTAAAAAGTCAAAAAGCAACAGATGCCGGAGAGGCTGCAGAGAAAAGGGAATGCTTATACACTATTGGTGGCAATATAAATTAGTTCAGCCACTGTGGAAAGCAGCTTGAAGATTTCTCAAAGAACTTAAAAGAGAGCTACCATTTGACATAGCAATCCCATTACTGGGTATACATCCAAATGAAAATAAACTGTTCGGCTAGGAATGGTGGCTCACGCCTGTAATCCCAGCACTTTGGGAGGCCAAGGCGGGTAGATCACGAGATCAGGAGATCGAGACCATCCTGGTTAACACGGTGAAACCCCGTCTCTACTAAAAATATAAAAAATCAGCCGGGCATGGTGGCAGGCACCTGTAGTCCTAGCTACTTGGGAGGCTGAGGCAGGAGAATGGCATGAACCTGGGAGGCAGAGCTTGCAGTGAGCAGAGAATGCACCACTGCACTCCAGCCTGGGTAACAGAGTGAGACTCTGTCTCAAAAAAAAAAAGAAAAGAGAAAGAAAAGAGAAAATAAATTCTTCTACCAAAATATACATGCACTCATCTGTTCCTCACAGCACTATTCAAAATAGCAAGACATGGAATCAGCCCAGGTGCCCAACAGCAGTGGACTGAATGAAGTAAATGTGGTACATATGTGCCATGGAATACTATGCAGCCATGAAAAGAATGAAATCATGTCTTTTGCAGCAACATGGATACAGCTGGGGGCCATTATTGTAAGCAAATTAATGTAGGAATAGAAAATCAAACACTGCATGTTCTCACTTATAAGTAGATGCTAAACATTGGGTACTCCTGGACATAAGGATGGCAACAATAGACATTGGAGGCAGGGTAGAATAATTACTGGATACTATGCTCAGTAACTGGGTGACAGGTTCAGTCATACCCCAAACCTTAGAATCACACAATACGCCCAGGTAACAAACCTGCACATGTACCCCCTGAATCTAAAATAGAAGTTGAAATTATTTTTTTAAGTTACCTAGAGAATTAGAATATAAACATCAACACAATTAGTGAACTTGTAAGTACTGTATACACAAAGGGAATCCTCAATTTCATACATTCAGCTTTTTTTAATCAGTCTAACTTTTCTTTAATACTTTATGCACTGAAACCCGTAAAGTTTAAACCATGGCTCATATGTTAAAATTGGGCGTTAATTCATCAGGTGTTGAATGAACATTGCAAGTTCTCTCATGAAAGTTCTGCTTCCTGACCAGGTTTCATTCATTCCTTCCCTCAACAACTGTTTCTTGAGGGCCAGCTATGTGTTAGGCACTGTGGGTGAAACATGGCACCTGAACTCATGGAGTTGACAATATATGTGGGAAGACAGGCAATAAATAGGAAAGCAAACAAATCATAATGTACTGTATAATTTAAGCTATGGATGAAAGAATCAGGGTACTATAATAAAAAATAAATGAGGAACATACCAGTAGCAATGGGCATACCTGGCACCCAGATCTCGGTTTCTAAGGCCATTCAATAAAAGGAACCAGGGTTCCTTGGAGAAATGACTGATTCCAAGACTGGCACAGGAAAAACACAAGATGATTCTGGAGTATCTTGTACTGCCAGAAAGTAAGAAGATGAAAAAAAAAATTGATGGGGCAAGGTCAAAGAAATGCAGGAACCATCTGGAAGAGTTACCAAAGGCCAAGGTTGGAACAACTGGAGCAACAAAATAAGCAAGGTAGTACTGAATTACAACCTAAAGTATAAAATAAATATTCATGAGTTGATACTGATATGAATAAATGATTGAATATATTAATAAATGGAGAAGAAATAAATTTCTTATGCAGAAAAATACCAAACAATTTATATAGATACTGCATCCTAAAGGAGGGGAAGTATAACTCCTAACTCCTTAGGGTGGGCTGTGTCTAGTGACTTCCTTCCAAAGAGTACAGCAGGAAAAGAAGGAAAAATAAATAACTTCACAGTAGAAAAATCTGACAAACACTACCTCATTCAGGTGATCAAAATCAACGTCAACATTCATAAATCACATTTATAGCAGGCACCCTTGATACAGTGAGATGAAAATGGCACTTCGCCTCTGTGGTCTTCCTCTCAAATACCCATAACTCAGTCTAATTATGAGAAAAACATCAGACAAGTTCCAGTAGAGGAGTGTCCGACAATATCCCTGACCAGTACTCCTCAAAACCATCAAAGTCACCAAAAACAAATTCTGAGAAACTGTCAAAGCCAAGAGGAGCCCAAGGATATATGAGAAATAAATCTAATATGGAGTCCTGGATGGGATCCTGGAACAGAAAAAGGACATCTGGTAAAAACTAAGCAAATCTGAATAAACTATGAACTTTCATTGATACTGATATATCAACATTGGCTCATCAATGGAAAGAAATGCACCACACTAATGTAAGATGTTAATAATAGGAGGAACTATGGGCAGGATCTACAAGAACTCTCTGTACTATCTGCTCAGTTTTTCTGTAAATATAAAACTGTTCTAAAAAATAAAATCTATTAGTAAAAACAAGTATATAAATGGAGAGATGAGTTTAATTTAAACAGGGTGTGCTAAGAAAGCTTCACTGAGGTGTTAACTTTAAGCCTGCACTTGAAGGTCTGGGTCCTGTAAGGAGAGGAGAAAGAATGTTCAAAGCTTCAGAAACAGTTTATGCAAAGGCCCCGTGGCAGGAAGGACCTTGGCAGATCTGAGGAATGGAGAGAATGTCCAGATGACTGAAGTGCCATGAACAAGAGGTGGAGTAGAGGGAAATAAGACTGAGGGGGTATGCAAGAGCCAGACCACTCAAGGCCTTGATGCTACAGCAAGAAGAACCTCTGGCAGGGCACAGTGGCTCATGCCTGCAATCCCAGCACTTTGGGAGGCTGAGGTGGGCAGATGACCTGAGGTCAAGAGTTCGCGACCAGCCTGGCCAACATGGTGAAACTCCATCTCTACTAAAAATACAAAAATTAACTGGGTGTGATGGCAGCTACCTGTAATCCCAGCTACTTGGGAGGCTGAGGCAGGAGAATCGCTTGAACCCAAAAGGCAGAGGTTGCAGTGAGCCAAGATCACACCACTGCTCTCCAACCTGGGCAACAAGAGTGAGACTCTGTCTAAAAAAAAAAAAGAACCTCCTTCTAAGTTCACCAAGATATAACAGGAGTTTAGCTTCTCAGTACAGCCATCTTATTTAGCAGAGCAATGTTTGTGCAACTATGGAAATTACAATCATTCATTTCATAAAAGCAAATGGGGGCTCAAGTGTGGCAGCTCAACCTTGTAATCCCAGCACTTCGGGAGGCCAAGGCAGACGATCACTTGACCCCAGAAGTTCAAGACCAGCCTGGCCAACATGGCAAAACCTTGTCTCTACAAAAAATTAGGCAGGCATGGTGGCATGTACCTGTAGTCCCAGCTACTCAGGAGATGAGGTGGGAAGATCTCTTGAGCCCAGAAAGTTGAGGCTGCTGTGAGCCGTGATTATGTCACTGAACTCCAGCTTGGGTGACAGCGAGACTCTGCCTAAAAAAATTTTTTTAAGTGAATGGGAAATGAAATACTGAAGATAAAAATTGGAAGTCTCGTAAACACATTTAAGCAAAGATGGAAACCATTAGGCAGGCTGAAAATGTAAAAAGGTGAAACCAAACTCATCTTCGCATATTCATTGTATTTCAGTTGACTATGTGATTAATGGCGAAAGAAAAGAATAAAACTTAAAAATATCTTTAAAATGTTGAGGTGATTTCATTGAAGATTATGTCTGAAAGATACAGTTTAACTTTGGTGTTCATAATTTTTTATATCTCTGAGAAAAAAAAACCCTCCGGAAAACATGTAAGTCATTTTTGTACATGATTTTAGGAATAAAAAGGAAGTGGGGAACAACTTTTATACTTTCAACCTATAAGTCTTATCTTTAACAGCTTGACTAAATTTTGAAACAGGTTTTTTTTTCAGTGCCTTCCCTACTGCTTCCCAAGTCCAGCATTAAGTCCACATTCACCTCCCAAAACATGAGATGATTAAACTCCCCATCCATACCCACACACACCTCCACCCCCACCCTTAGAAGGCAAGGTCCTGGGATGAACCCACCTGGGTCATATTCTCTCTTCTGGGGTCTTGTTTCCCCAGACCTTTCAAAGGAACTGGCAATAGAATCTGTTAAACTAATTCTCCATAAGGACCCATATGGCTCTCCCTTAAAATTTTGAATTTTAAAAGAGATCTCGTGAAAATAAGAGCACCTTAAGCCAAGAAACAAATCTTTACTAACATACATTTTAGGAGTTCTGCCAATCTGGTGGGAGATATATTTTGTAGAATGGAAACTCATAGCAACCCCCTTCCATCATACAACATGGACAACTAAATACTGTGTCATCTCAGAAGTTCCATTTTATTATTAATAACTTCAGTGTATTTTCTCTATTTCCATATCCTTCAAACAATTTTTTTCATTGATACATAATAATTGTACATATTTATGTGGTACCTGTGATATTTGATATATGCATACAATGTGTATGATCACATGAGAGTATTTAGGATATCTATCACCTCTAACAATTATTATTTCCTTGTATTGGAAATATTCAAAATCTTCTCTTCTGTTTTGAAATGTACAATAAATTATGGTTAACTATAGTCACCCTATTATATTTTCAAACACTAGAACTTAGCCAGCCTCTCTTCATGCCCCACGCATACCCTTCCCAGTCTCTGGTAACTATCATTCTACTCTCAACCTCCATCAGATCAACTTTTTTAGCTCTCACATATGAGAACATGTGATATTTGTCTTCCTGTGGCTGGCTTATTTTGCTTAATATAATGACCTTGGGTTCCATCAATATTGCTGAAAATGACAGGATTTCATTTTCTTTGATGGCTGAATAGTATTTCATTGCATATATATGCCACATTTTCTTTATCCATTCATCTGTTGATGGACACTTCAGTTGATTCCGTATCTTGGCTATTGTGAACAGTGCTGCAATACACATAGGGATGCAGGTATCCCTTTGATATACTGATTTCTTTTCTTTTGAACAAATACCCACTAGTTGGATTGCTGGATCATATAGTAGTTCTATTTTAAGTTTTTTAAAAACCTCCATACTGTTTTCCATAATGACTACATTAATTTACATTCTCACCAACAGCATATAAGAATTCCCTTTTCTCCACATCCCCCACACTCAGCATTTGGTTGTTGTTTTTTTTTTTTTCTTTTTCATGATAGCCATTCTAACTGGGGTGAGACGATATTTCACCGTGGCTTTGATTTGCATTTCCCTGATGATTAGTGGTGTTGAGCATATTTTCATATACATGTTGACCATTTATTTGTATGTCTTCTTTTGAGAAATGTGTATTCCCATCCTTTGCCCGCTTTTTGTTTTTTTAGAGATGGGTCTCACTCTGTCACCAAGGCTGGAGTACAGTGGTGCAATTATAGCTCATTGCAGCCTTGAACTCCTGGGCTCAAGCAATCCTCTCGCCTCAGCCTCCCAAGTAGCTGGGATTATATGCATCAGTCACTGTGCCCTGCTTGCCCACTTTTTAATGGAATTGGGCTTTTTGTTTTGTTTTGTTTTTCTGTTGAGTTGTTTGAGTTCCTTATATATTCTGGATATTAATCCCTTGCTGATTAATTGTTTGCAATTCTTTTCTCCCATTCTACAGGTTGTCTCTTCACAGCGTTGTTTCCTTTTCTGTGCAGAAGCTTTTTAGTTTAATATAGTTCTATCAGTCTATTTTCAGTTTTGTTTTGTTGCATATGCTTTTGAAGTCTTAGCCATAAAATCTTTGCCTGGACCAATGTCCTGAAGCATTTCCCCTATGTTTTCATCTAGTAGTTTTATAGTTTTAGCCTTATGTCTTTAATCCATTTTCAGTTGATTTTTGTATATGGTGAGACATAGGGGTCCTGTTTCATTCTTCTGCATGTGTCTATCCAATTTTCCCAACACCATTTATTGAAGAGCAAGTCCTTTCCCCAATGTAGGTTCTTGTCAACTTTGTTGAAGATCAATTGGCTGTAAATATGTGGCTTTATTTCTGAGTTCTCTGTTCTGTTACATTGGTCTATATATCTGTTTTTATACCAACACCAAGCAGTTTTGGTTACTATAGTTTTGTAGTATATTTTGAAGAGAGGTAGTATGAAGCCTCCAGCTTTGGTTCTTTTTGTTCAGTATTGCTTTAGCGATTTGGGGTCTTTTGTGGTTCCATATGAATTCTAGGACATCTCCTTTTTCATTTCTGATTTTATTTATGTGGGTCTTCTCTTCCTTTTCCTTGGTTAGTCTAGGTAGCAGTTTATCAATTTTATTTATCTTTTCAAAAAAAAAAACCTTTCATTTCACTGATCCTTTGTATTTTTTTAGTCTCTCTTTCACTTAGGTATTTATTTCCTTTTACTAATTTGGGGTTTGGTTTATTCCTGCTTTTCTAGTTTCCTGAGGTGCATCATTAGGTTATTTGAAATCATTCCACTTTTTTGATATAGGCATTTATTGCTATGAGCTTCCCTCTTAGAACAGCTTTTGCTGTAACCCATAGGTTTGGGTATGCTATGTTTCAATTTTCATTTGTTTCAAGATTTTTTTTTAACTTCCTTATTAATGTCTTCACTAGTCCAATGGTTGTTCAGGGACATGCTGTTTAGTTTCCATACATTTGTACAGTTTCTAAAGTTTCTCTTGTTATTGATTTCTACTTTTATTCCATGGTGATCTGAGAAGATACTTGATATGATTTTGAGTTTTTAAAATTTATTGAGACTTGGTTTGTGGCCTAAAATACAGCCTATACTGAAGAATGCTCTATGTATGGTGAGAAGAATGTGTATTCAGCAGCTATTGGATAAAATGTTCTGTAAATGTCTGTTACATCTATTTGGTCTAAAGTCCAATTTAAGTCCAATGTTTCCTTGTTGATTTTCTGTCTAGATGATCTATCCAATGCTGAGAGTGTGGTGTTCAAGTCTCCTACTGTGATTGTATTGAGGCCTCTCTCTCCCTTTAAATTTAATAATATTTGCTTTATATATTTGGGTGCACCAGTGTTGAGTATATACATATTTAAACTTGTTATATCCTCTTGCTGAATTGATCTCTTCATTATTATATAATGACCTTCTTTGTCTCTTTTTCACATTTTGACCTAAAGTCTGTTTTATCTTATGTAAGTATAACTACTACTCTTGCTTTTAATTTCTGTTTGCATGTGTATTAGTCCATTTTCATGCTGCTGATAAGGACATACCTGAGACTGGCAATTTACAAAAGAAAGAGGTTTACTGGACTTACAGTTCCACATGGCTGGGCAGGCCTCACAATCACAGCGGAAGGCAAGAAGGAGCAAGTCACATCTTACGTGGATGCCAGCAGGCAAAAAGAGAGCTTGTGCACAGAAACTCCCATTTTTAAAACCATCAGATCTCATGAGACCCATTCACTATCACAAGAACAGCATGGGAAAGACCTGATCCCATGATTCAGTCATCTCCCACTGGGTCCCTCCCACAATACATGGGACTTATGGGAGTTACAAGATGAGATTTGGGTGGGGACACAGAACCAAACCATATCAGCATGGAATATCTTTTTCCATCCCTCCACTTTTAGTGTATATGTGTCTTTACAGGTGAAGTGAGTTTCTTGTAAGCAGCATATACTTATGTCATTTTTTTAAATCCATTCAGTCAGCGTGTATCTTCTAAGTGAGACATTTAATTCGTTCACAAAGTTATTATTGATAGGTGAGTACTGTCATTATTGTTCATTGTTTTCTGGTTGTTTTGTATATTCTTTGTTCCTTTCTTTCTCTCTTCTTGTTTATCATTGCAGTTTGGTGGTTTTTTGTATTGGTAACATTTGACTCCTTTCTGTTTCCCATTTATGTGTCTGCTCTACCACCTGCTTTCATACTTTTGTGTGTTTGCATGATGGTAGATATTGTTCTTTCATTTCCAGATGTAAGACTTCCTTAAGCAGTTCTTGTAAGGTCAGTCTAGTGGTGATGAATTTCCTCAGTTTTTGCTTGTCTGGGAAAGACTTTATTTCTCCTTAATTTTTGAAAGTTAACTTTACTAGATTTAGTATTCTTAGCTGATGGCTTTTCTTTTTTTTCCCCCTTTCTGCACATTGTTGTGTTGGGTTTTTATGTTGTTGTTGTTTTATTTCATTTTGTTTTATTCAAGTCAGTCTCACTCTGTTGCCTAGGCTGAAGTGCAGTGGCATGATCATAGCTCACTGCAGCCTCAAACTTTTAGGTTCAAGCGATCCTCCCACCTCAGCCTCCCAAGTAGCTGGGACTACAGGCATGCACCACCATGTCCACCTAATGTTTTTACTTTTTGTACAAATGGGGTCTTGTTATATTACCCTGAATAGTCTCAAACTCCTGCCCTTAACCAATCCTCCCACCTCAGCCTCTCAAAACACTAGGATTATAGGCATGAGCCATTACACCCACCTCTTTCAACATTTTGAATATGTCATCCATTCTCTCTTGGCCTCTAAGGTTTCTGTTGAGAAATCTTTTGTTAGTCTGATGGGAACTCTCTCACATGTAACTTAATACTTTCCTCTTGCTATTTTTCAGAATTCTTTGTCTTTGACTTTTAGCAGTTTGACCACAATGTGCCTTGGAGAAGATTTTCTTGGGTTGAATCTATTTGAGAATTTTTGAATTTCCATGTACCTGGTTGTCTATATCTCTTGCAAGACTTGGAAAGTTTTCAGCTATCATTTCGTTAAATGGGTTTTCTATGCCTTTGCCTATCTCTTCTCTGAAACTTTTAAAATTCAAATATTTGGTTACTTTATGACATGCTCTACGGAATGTAGGCTTCTTTCATTCTTTTATTTTTATTTTTTTAAGTCTGACTGGGTTATTTCAAAAGAACTGTCTTCATGAACAGAAAATCTTTCTTTGGCTTGATTTAATCTATTATCAAAGCTCTCAATTGTATTTTTTATCTCATTCATTGAATTATTCAGTTATGGGATGTCTGTCTGGTTTTTTATGGTAAGTATATCCTTGTTGAATTTCTCATTCAGATCATGAATTGTTTTCCTGATTTCTTTGTATTGTTTTTCTGTGTGCTCGTGTATCTTATTGAGTTTCTTTAATGTCATTATTTTGAATTCTTTTTCAGGCATTTCTTAGTTTTTCTTTGCATTAGAATCTGTTGCTGAACAATTATTGTATTCTTTTATAGGTGTCATATCTTTTTGCTTTTTCATGTTTCTTGTGTCCTTACATTAATATCTGCACATCTAGTGTAACAGCTGCTTCTTCCAATCAATTTTATGAACTGGCTTTCATCAGGAAATATTTTTTCTATAGCTATATCTATAATGTTATTTGGGTAGGATACTTTGGCTTTGATTTTGGGTGGGTGCAGTAGTGTAGGGTCTGTATGATTTCTTTAGCTATAATCAGCATTGGAGGTGTCCAGAATTCCTCAGTGGTTTAGGCTGCAGTTGTTAGTGGGGGCTATGGCAAGTCTCTGTGGGAGACAGGGATGCCAGGCAGACTGGTCATCAGACACCAGTGGTGGTGGCAGTGAACTGAAATTGTCAGTCCTTGGATCCCCAGGTGGCATATGCAGGCACTGGTGGTAGCAAGTTCAGGCAAGTGGATCCTTGGGCCTCCAGGCAGCTTGCTTGGGTGCCTATAGTGGCAGTGGTGGCTTGGGTGTGTAGGAGGGTCATCAGGCCCCTAGGTAGCATGCATGGTATTGGTGGTGGTGGTAGCTTTAGCCAGCCAACCCTCAGGCCCCCAAGTGGCACATGTGGGCTGGTACCAGCAGTGGCAGTGGCAGGCTGGGCAGACCAGTCCCCAGGCACGTGCAGGTGGGTATCAGAGGCTATTTCCAGACCCTATCACCAAGCCATATTACATTTTGTTTTTAAGGAAAAATTCAAATATTAACTTTGCCACTGCCAGAAACTCCTAATAAATACATTGCTAATGTTGATTAAAGCGTAACATGTTTACTTTCATAGTTTTAAATGTATTCATTAAACAAATATTTATTATGTGCCAGCACTGATCTGAAAGCTTGGAATATAATGATGATCAAATCAGACAAGGTTCCCAGTCTTGAAAAACTTATTTTCTAGTTAAATTTGGTTACAGCCAAAAATCCAACCGAAAATGCTAGTGTGCCCTTAGAAGCCCAATAGGAACTTATGACTTATGACCTGCCGAACAAAGATAGGGAAAGGAAGGAGAAATTAATAGTCTTCTTTTCTCGAGCAGAGAACACAGAATCCACAGTGAGTTTCAGAGTGAAGGAAATCCTCAGCCTCAGCACTCAAAACAAAGGCCTAGGGCTATGAATAAAGGTTCAAAGTCTATGGTGAGAAAGAAAGAGGAGTGAAATTATATAAAAGCAAATGTTGGGGCAAATGAGTGCTTGTTCAAACAGAACTGCATACTCATGACCATATTAACATGGTAACAATACTAAATGCTGGTAAAGCTGCAAAACAACTGCAACTTTCTTATGTTGTTGGTGGGTATATAAAACAGTTCAACCACTTTTGAGGACTGCCAGTTTCTTATAAAGCTAAAACATGCACTTACCAAATAATCCCACTTATAGGAATTTACCCAAGAGAAATGAAAATCTGTCCACAAAAAGACTTGTACAAAAATATTCATAGCAAATGTATTCAAAATAGCCCAAAACTAGAAACTACGCAAATGTCCATCAACAAGATTGCAGATAAACAAACTGTGAGATATTGATACCATGAGGATACTACTCAGCAATAAAAATAAACAGAACAAGGTGAATCTCAAAACCCTGTGATACGTAAAAGAAGCCAGTCAGACAAAGAACACGTAGTGTATGTTTTCAATTGTATGTAACCATAAGTGGGCAAAACTAATCTGTACTGAAAGAAGTCAGATTTGTGATTGGTTGGAGCTGGGAGGAGGTAGAGAATTGATGAGAGAATATATGGGCTGATAGACACATTCTTGTTTTGGGTGATAGTTATACTCAGCTGGCAACACATATGAAACAGAACACTTAAGATCTGGACATTTTATTGTATGTTAATGAAGACTCAATTCTAAAATAAATTAAGCTGCTTAGTATAAGATTACCAATAAAGAGCACACAAAAATACCAGCAAACAACTGAGTTGAGAGAGCTGCTCTCTTTTAAGAATACACAAAGTTTTGGTGGCTACCCTTAGCATTCTAGGTCAGTAATATCAGGTTGGGTAGACTGGTCTAAGAGAGTTTTGCAGCAAATGCCTTCTGAGATTCAGAAACAACTTGGTCACAAATAATCTTCTAGAGAATAGCTCTCTTGTAAAAAAGCAGATTTACTGAGAGTCTACCAGGGCCAGGCAAGGAACTGAGTGCCTGGGAATTCAACCCTAAAACTGATGAGTTCCTGTTCTAACGGGGAATGAAATGGCAGCAGTGGGAGAGGGTCAGCTATAAAATAAACAAAAAAGTTAATTAGATAATTTCAGATGCTGACTGATCACATACTCAGTACTTAAAAGGTCGTCTTGCTTTTAGGTTTTTCTAATTAAGGTGTGAAGTTAGAATGCAGAATAGTATTCTGCACTAAAAAGCATGCATGGGCTATGGTGATAGAGCATTTAGTTAATTGCTTAGTATAATTCCTGGAATATATCAAGCTATCAATAAGTCTCAGCTATTGTTATTATTATTATCATTATTATTTGCCTCCTCTCCCTCCTCTCTTATAAGAAAAACATAAACTTTGAGAATATATGTGCAATTAAAGATATGAACAAAAATATTCATAAAAGTTTCATTCATAATAGCCAAAACTGGAAACTACCCAAACAGTAGAATGGATAAATAAATTGTGGTATAGTCGTATAATGGAATAGCTCCTTGCAATAAAAAGAACAAACTGCTGCTACACAGCAATTAACCACTTGGATGACTCTCACGATATAATATTGAGTGAAAGAAGGCAGACATAAAAGATCACATCTTATACAATTACATTTATCTTGAGGACTAAGCACTGATTTTTCTTATCTTGCCCAAATTCCTATCTAAGGAGTCTGGGAGTCATGCCCTACAAACCATAAATTCTCATCAGATGGGTTTTATTTAACCATATATGGTGACTTACTTTCCAATGTGAGTTGCATAATGTTATGTGACAAAGAAGAAAATCTAACTATTTTACCCTGAAACATGTTTCTTTGCCATATTTTGAAAAGACCCTGCAAAGCCGTTCTTAGTGGGGGAAAATTTGCATCTTTAAAGAATCTCTATTAATATAGCTAAATCTTTTTCTTTCAGGCCCTCCAAATCCTAAAGAAATTAACTGAGAGTCTAGCACCTTTTAAAGGCATGAGTAGGAATCTGAATAGGAAACATCTGTCACCTATTGTCTTTAAGGGCAGCCACTATGAGACTTGAAACTTCAAAAGAACCTTGGTGTCCATAATCTTTTGTCTTAATCTGAACATTTCCTTTCTATTGATCCCAAGTCTTTAGAAAACCTCAACAAATTGTCAACTGGAAAACAATTATAGCCTGGAAGCCACCCCGCCCCCTACCCTTTGAATTATCCCGCCTTTCTGGATCAAACCAATGTATTTCTCAAACGTATTTGATTGATGTCCCATGTCTCCCTAAAATGTAAGAAATAAGTTGCACCTTAACCACCCCGGGCACATGTTCTCAGGACCTCCTGAGGGCTATGTCATGGGCCAAGGTCACTCATATTTGACTCAGAATAAATCTCTTCAAATAATTTTAAGAGTTTGACTCTCTTCATCAACAATATGAAGTTCAAGAATAGGCAAAACCAACCTCTGATAATAGAAGTCAGAGAGTGTTTATATTTATTTGGCAGGAGTTTTTGACTAGAAGGATCCATAAGGGAATGCCCTTGAGTGTTAGAAGCATTCTTTATCTTGATCTGAGTGCTGGTGACATGGGTGTATACATGTGTAAAGATTAATTGAGCTGTTCACTACAGAGCTGAGCACTTTCCTGTATGTAGCTTATACCTCAATTTAAAAATTTCTAAAGAATATAAGTGCAACTAAGCAAAATAAGAAGTACCTATGGGAATATGAATATTTCTTATATAATATCTCAGATATTTTCAGCTACTGGTGGCTGCAGTAAATGAGAATGCTGGACCTCCTCTATCATAAATAGTTCATTCGTTCAATCCACATTTCCTGAGCATCTCTCAGCTGCCAGGACCATGCCAGCTCCCCAAGACACATGAATGAACATGACAACACAATCCCTACCCTCAAGAGCATCCCTGAAATGGGCAGTCAGCCATGTAACCCACTATCTTGGGGCAACTGGTGGCAGCTTCTCTAAATGTGACCACAGGGTCTTGCAGGATTTCACTGACTTCTATAAGAGAAACCTTAGACTCTAATTTTTAATTTAGTAACTGAAACATCATGTATGGTAATCCATTTCTTCTGAGGAGTAATATGGGTAATATGTCTCCAATCATGGTGTTTAATTACAATTGACATTTCTAGGTCTTTCTTGGTGGTGATGACATCATCCTTCTGGAAGGCTCCTTATTTCTGACAACAGCAGAGAAGAGGCTAATTTTAGAGAACGTGGCCTGGCTTCTACCCTCCAGAGGAACATCCAACAGATGACTCTTTGTTCTCTCAGCAGGGGAAGTGATGTGGGAATCAGGAAACAATGTCTGACTTCAGCTCCTGCCTACCACCCTCATCATGGGCCCCGGAATTCTGCCCTCCAGATGGCTCAAGAGTTAACCCCATGCAGTATTAATGTATGAAACAAGACAAACTGTGCTTTGTTCCCAGCATGAATTAACAATTTGTTTAACATATTTTGGAGCTTTTTTTTTTTTTCAAGGATGCAAGTTAATTGATTTTGCAGCCAAAATAGCCTGATGTGCTTGTTCACTGTAGAGAAGCATTTTTACAATGCTGAATGGCAAAAATTAGGACACATAAGGTGCCCAGGGGCTGTTCTGCCTTGCCAAATAAGGCTGAAGACCAAAGAAGTTTGATAACTCCTTAACTATAAAGAAACATTCAACCTCTGGAGAGAATAAGAAAGCAAGAGAAAAGGGACTTGGGAAGGCCAACAATTCCTCCTAAGGCCAAGCAAGCAATTATTCCTGACTTAATACTGACAAGACCAAAAAGCAGGCCCAATGGAACTGTATTCAGGTTCCAGATATGACCCGTAGGAAGGGTGACCAGTTGTCCCAGTTTGCCTGGGATAGTCCCAGTTTACACCTGTTATAAATATTAATAGTGTCCCCTTTTATGCTCAAGAGTGTCCAAGTTTGTCTCAAACTTAACGTCTATGCTCACCTTATCTGTAAGGGGACAATAACTTATACAATCACCTTATCAATAAAGGAAGCAATAGCCAGTGAACTGGAATTCACACAGCCTTTAGGAAAAGGGGACCAGATCCTCTTATACCCTGTGGTTCGCTTTTGGGCCTGCTCAGAGAAGTGCGGATCCCACAGCCAACAGACTCTGAGAGGTAATATGGTGCAAAGGAACTGAACCTAAAACGTGAAATGCTTGTTCTACCAGCACGAAAGACCTCACAGATAAAGAAGATTAGAAAACTTCTAAAGAAGCAAAGACCTCTCAGGGAGGCTAAAAGGGTTGACCAGAAAGGGGAGAGGAGGCTGTACCCCACAGTGCTTGTGTTAGTTCCCTAGGGCTGCCATAACAAACTTCCACAAACTGGGTGGCTACAAACAACAGAAATCTACTCTCACAGTTCTGGAGGCCAGAAGCCCAAATCAAGGTGTCTGCAGAATTGACTCCTTCCAGAGGCTGTAGGGGAGAACCTATTCCATGCCTTTCTCCAGTTTCCGGTGATCCACCAGTAATATTTGGTGCTCCAACATCCCAATCTCTGCCTACATATTCACAGGCCCCTCCCCTCTGTGTGTCTCTGTACCTCTGTGGCCTCTCTTCTTCTTATTGGGACACCTGTCTTTGGATTTAAGGCTCACCCCAAATCCAGGATGATCTCATCATGAAATCTTTAATTACATCTGCAAACACTCTTTTACCAAGCAAGAGCACCTTCACAGGTTCTAGGGGTTAGGACGTGAACATCACTTTTTAGACATTCAGCCCACTATAAATGTGTACAAAACAATTCCCAGGTGAGTCAAAGTTTACCAAATATTCTTTTTTAAAAACTCAAAAGGTCGATCCAAGCTAAATTTGGAGTAAGAAGAAGAAAAAGAGCTCGATTCCTTGCAGGAGAAAGGGGCTAAGTGAACCAAATGCCCAAGAGGTGGGAACATTATTTTATGGCCACTGTGTCCAAGAAGGAACAGCTGGACTGTTGGTCATGCCCACCTCTCACCTGCAAGGCTTTCCCTGGTATTCACTACTGATGGCCTGGGAAGGTCAGCTATACACAGGGTCACACAGCTGAACGTGCTAGAGCTGCATCTGATGCAAATCCGCCTGACCCTACAGCCTCCACACTTTCCAACTTTTGGTCACCAAAAGTATCAGCTGCTCACTCCTCAACACACACACACACACACACACACAGAAAAGATACCAAAGACGAGATGGGTAGCTTCAGTCTCAAAACTCCCCCAGGGTTTTTCTAGACTAAGGTCTCACATGTGATTTTAACACCAAACACCATTTCAACTTAGCCCGTCCATCAAGTGCCCACGAATATAAACAAGACATAAAACAATAGAAAACTGAATTTAAAATTACCGTGTCATTATCTTCCAGGCATGTCATTTCCCTGACCAAAAAGCATCACTGATGGTCCATTGCTAAAGCAGTGTTTTCCCAGTGGTTTTTCGTTTACTAAGCAGGAACAAGGTGCAGAGTATCGGGCAAAGGAATAGAGAGGGTTGGGTTTGGGGGTAGCATTGCAGATTTCAATAGCACGTCTCCCCTTCTACCCATTTTATATGACCGCCTTCCATGTAAAACTGCATCTTAAGAAAAGGTTCTGAGGCTAAATGAATAAATGTGGGAAACCACAGATCTACAGCATCAAGACCTAGCCCAAATTACAAACCTTTTCACAAACCAGTCCCTGTCCACCTCTCCTGCCCCGTCTCCCATTCACCTCCTCCAGGCCCCATCTCCACCACCCTCTATCCCAGCATGCCAGGACAGTGCTTGACTCATGCTATTCCTCAGCTTAGAATGTTCTTCCCAATCCCCTCCCCAACCTGCAAACCAAATGTCCTCTCAGAATCCTTTCCGCCATAATGTTTTCTTCCTCCACCCCAATCCAAGATGGCTTCTCCTTTCTCGGAACTCCTACCATACCGACCATTTGATCACTCATTTCACACAATCTGGTCATCACTTGATAACTGTCTTGCTCTCTTCCTGCTAACTAGCAAAACGCCTGTTAGGGAAGGGAGCTCTCAGCATTAAAGGCCAGTAGCATCCTTTAGCAGTCATTCAACAAAGTCCACCAACTGACAAAAGACAAGGTTACTTGAGGGTCCAGGAGAAATTCCAAAGCTGGGCTTTAATAGGTTAAATACAACTTATATTCAGCTCATTCTTATTAATTTCCTGCACTTCCAGTGCCGAAAGAAATTTTCTAGCAAACTGACTTATTTTACCTGGAGGGTTGCTAATGCCAACTGTAATTAAAACCACAACTTCATTTTCCAGTAGGTTTCAAATGGCTTGTGGCACTGGCCTTCACTTCTTTTTTTTTTTTTTGAGATGGAGTCTCACTCTGTCACTCAGGCTGGAGTGCAGTGGCGTGATCTTGGCGCACCGCAACCTCCACCTCCTAGGTTCAAGTGATTCTCCTGCCTCAGCCTCCTAAGTAACTGGGATTACAGACGTGCGCCACCACGCCTGGCTAATTTTTGTATTTTTAGTAGAGATGGGATTTCATCACGTTGGCCAGGCTGGTCTCAAACTCCTGACCTCATGATCCGCCCGCCTCAGCCTCCCAAAATGCTGGAATTACAGGCATGAGCCACCACATCCGGCCCCGGGGTTCACTTCTTAACAAGCAGGGAGGAAGCTGAGTTGTTTCAGTTTGGGGAGTTTTTATGTTGTTACTGTTATTATTGTTGTTGGCCAGATTTTACAACAGGCTTCTTCCTCCTGAGGTGATGTATGGCATATCTGTTTAAGCCAAAGCAAATTGAAACTAATTTTGCCTTGGGAATTTTTGTTAATGTCTTAACACTCCTTAAGCTGATTGGAGACACTTGAGAATGTCAGCTAACAAAACTGAGGTTGAGATAGGAGAGAGACTGTCTGCTAAATCAAACACAGACATTCTCTTAGAAGCATTTTTTTTAATTCCTTGGAAAAGAAACAACTAATTAACATCCCGATAGGGGGCCTCAGATATTTCTTTTATCTTTGGTTAACTTCCAACAAACCAAAGTATAAAAAAGACAGCATAAAGGAGGACAGTAGGTAGCCCAGGTAATTTTGGAAGCTTCCTTATAATTTTGTCTTTTGACTCTGTTTGGTGAAACAATAATCTTGAAATTCTAGGGAGGAGGAAAGTGATGGGTAATGAGAAAGAAAACCACTGTGTAATCTTCTTTGAAAGGTTTTTATTTCACAGTGTATGTTTTGTTAGAAAAAAATAAAATATAATACTCATATCCCTACTTTGCTTATGTTGTAATTTCAAACATTTACAATGCATGCTTAGAATACCATATGTTAGGCATTGGAGTCAACAAATATTTATTATTATACATTCCTGGCATGCTGCTAGGTGCTGGGGAAACAAAATAAATAAAATGTGACCAACTTTTTCACTTCCAGGAATGTGGACAAGTAGATACTCTGAAGGGGTCTCCAAAATAAGACAACCAGGAGTCCTGCCCTCACAGAGCTTACAGTCAAGGCAACCATGCTTGCCAATAGTAAAAGGAGACAGAAGGAGACACAAGAAAAATCATCACTTCTTAATGTTTGATATTCATTACCAGATAGACTAACCTGTGTCAATCGAGGCAAAAGTTCACATTTATTTGAAACTTTTTTTTTTTTTTTTTTTGAGGCAGAGTCTTGCTCTGTCACCCAGGCTGGAGTATAGTGGCATGATCTCGGGTCACTGAAACCTCTGCCTCCCGGATTCAGGTATTCTCCTGCCTCAGCCTCCTGAGTAGCTGAGATTACAGGTCCACACCACCACGACTGACTAATTTTTGTATTTTTAGTAGAGACGGGGTTTGGCCATGCTGGACAGGCTGGCCTCCAACTCCTAACCGCAGGTGATCTTCCCACCTTGGCCTCCCAAAGTACTGGGATTACAGGTGTGACCCACCACACCCAGCCTGTTTGAAACCTTTAAAAACAGAATGTTCAGGCCTGGGATGGTGTTTCACATCTGTAATACCAGCACTTTGGGAGGCCAATGAGGGCAGATCGCTTAAGCCCAGAAGTTTGAGACCAGCCTGGGCAACATGGCAAAACCTTGTCTCCACAAAGAATACAAAAAAAATAGCCAGGCATGGTGGTGTGTGCCTGTGGTCCCAGCTACTCAGGAGGCTGAGGTGGATGGATCATTTGAGCCCAGGAGGTCAAGGCTGCAGTGAGCCTAGATCATGCCACTGCACTGCAGCCTGGGCTACAGAGTAAGACTCTGTCTCAAAAAAAAAAAACAAAAAAAAAAAAACCAAAAAAAAAAACCTAACTGTTTAATATGACTCTAAGAAAGGAGAAGTAAGCAGTATGCCATCCTAGCACGTATATCAGCCAAGAGCTTCAGAGTATGTTCTAGTTCAAAGGGCTACAGCAATCTCTAGCTCCCCCACTACCAACGAAGGAAGCCAAGGCCCACTGGGGTCAAGGTCTGCCTGAGTTCACAGTGGTCACCAGTACAGACACTGGAATTAAACTCCATGTCCCTGGGTCTGAGGCAGGTGCACAGCCACTAACAGCTGCCATCTCCTCTGCATGATGCAGATACTTCAGCCTGTGAACTCCTCCAGGAGCTTCAAGGAATGATGTGACAAGGAGGAGAGGAGGAGAAGACACTCTTGTTCCTGTTGTTTCCTACATCTACTGCAGGACATGGAAAGCCATGCCGTCCTCAGAGAATCTTCATAATGACAGACAGTGACACCACTAGTCTTGGCACTAGGCCTGAAGATATAAAAGGAGAGCCTCCCAGGCCACCTGAACACCCAGTCCATTAAAGCTCAATGTTGTCTTTCCAGCCTTATCTGATTCCAAAAGTCTCTTTTCCCACAAGGTGGGCATAATTTCTATTTTCCTGTGTATCCTTGATAGAGCATCAAAAGACAGGGAAAAGACAGGCTAAAGCAACATGCAGGACACTTAGAAGAGCCTTAAAGCAAGGGACGGCAATAAAAATAATTAAAGGAGAAGCAGCAGAAGCAGCATCAGAATGTCAGGCATAACACAGAGTGTGGAACTGGACTGAAATTCAGACAGAGGCTCTTGGCTGACCACAACTGGCATTTCCAGCTTTGAGAATGTTTTTCTTCTTTTTCTGACCAGTAGCCTTGATCCGCCTGCAAGTGGGCAGGAAATAATGCTTGGCTCTGGAAGCAAACAAGCTATAATGGTTATCTTTATAGCTATACAAACAAACATGCTATTATGGTTATCTTTCATTCAGAGCCTTCAGATTTACAAAGAAGAAAAGTGGGAAAGAAAGAAGAAAAATAATGGGCAAGATGAAAAAGGAAAAAGCCCTTATCCATAATTTCCTCCCATACCATCATGATATTACGGTTCCTCCCATACCATATATAATATTACATTTGTGTAATCATCTTTAAAGTTAGGCCCACAGTCTCCACGCAGTTCATGGAGATGTCCCTGGACCCGGCGTTCATCTCCCACGATGCTGGTGGTCTTCCTCTGATAGAGGTGAACCACCATTCCTAGGACAGGATGGAATTTGTTTTGCAGAATCAACATCCCTTTGTTTCACAATCTTGTGTCCTTAAGACCCTCTAAGGCTGACAAGCATAAAATTCTTACATGTGACAGTCCTTGAAAAAGATGCTACAATAATAGTCCATTGATAAATCCATTATCAATAACAATTCCCTAATCTACAGTGTCTGAATAGCCTGCATTAGACAGAACTAGCCTAGATTTTCGCTTTTTTCCCTTTTTGAAAAGTCTTTATAAAGTCCTTCCTCGAGGCATATTTTTTCTGCTGAGGTCTCTTCCTTCCTTTTTCCATTCCTTTTTTTCCTTTTCACTGTTCTCTTTTCACTTACCCAGCGAAAGTCTTATTTCTTTATTAAATGGAAGACCTTGAATATATTATGTTCCAGTTTTCCAGTGAAATATTCCGGCCATTTTCATTTATTTCTAATAATAATAGACTTCTAATTGGACAGAGCAAATCCAATAATACTTGTTTTTCTCCTCTCCTCATGAAATCTGCCGATGGAAGGAAAGGGTTTAAGGGGGGGAAATGCCTGCAACCCACAAAGACAAAGAATGGGAAAGGAGACTTCAACAGATGAAAGATTTCAACAAATTTTTGGAAGGAAGAGAACAGGTACCTGACTGAAGACAGCAAAGGAAGTTACAAGCTCAGCAAGTCAAAAAGGGGGTGCTAAAAAGAAGAGAGATTCATCTCCAGAGACCCAAGGAAAGCCTAAGACAATGACACCACGTTCATGGGGAGGGAAAGATCAGGTCTCATAAAAAGAAACAATCTAAGAGTCATCGCATCTCTCATTACCTAGAGATTTGTGCTTTCAAACTGACATAATTAATTTCAACTTAGAACTCTCTTCCCAATCAAACCATCAGGCAAGACTGAGAGAGTAAAAGCATTTTCAGGGAAACAAGGACTCAAAAATGCACACCCTTTTTAGAGAGGCTACTACAGGATGTACTACAGCAAAAAGAAGAAATAAACTAAGAAAAAAGAAGACAGGGCACTCGTGGAAGGGGGGATCGAATCAGGAGTGTGATCAATTAAAGCCTAGGATAACTGAGACCACACTCCCAGCCTAAAAAGAAACTAACTCAAGCTGGAAGAAAGAGGGCTCTGCAAAGGGGAAATGGAACTTACAGAGTATCTTACATGTATGGGTGTTTGGAAAACAATACTGACAGGTATTTCACAGATCTACTATACTCTTTGGGAAGATTTAGCCATAGATAGATAAAAAGCTAAGCAAAAGATTTTAAAGGTGATTATTAACTCTAGGAAAACAAAACAACGTACAAGAATTAAACATCATCATAATACAATTTGGCTCAAAAGTAAATGATATTTACACAGTCATAATAATGTAAACACTGCCAAGGGATTTAACCAAAAATAGTGATACAGTAATATTAAGAAAATAAGAGGGAAGTGGGTGAAGGATGGGGTATAAGGACTATAATCCAATCAAGTATGCTAGAAAGTCGTAATATGCAATGCTGCCCAAGAAATAGCAGAAGGAGTATATAATTATAATAATAATTATTATTATTACTGTTATTGTTATTTAGGGACAGAGTCTTGCTCTGCCACCCAGTCTGGAGTGCAGTGGCACCGTCGTGGCTCACTACAGCCTTGATCTCCTGGGCTCAAGTGATCCTCCCACCTCAGCCTCTGATCCCTGAAGTAGCTGAAACTACAGGTACATGCCACCATATCCAGCTATTTTTTTTTTATTTTATTTTTTGTAGAGATAGGGTCTTGCTATATTGCCCAGGCTAGTCTCCAACTCCTAGCCTCAAGGGATCCTCCCACCTCTGCCTCCCAAAGTATTGGGCTTATAGGAGTGAGACACTTCATCTAGCAAAATATATTATTTTTAAACATGGTGATATATGAGAAAATAACTAAAAACATCCAAAGTCATTGCCTCTAAAAAACTGGTTTAGGAAACAGAAGGTAGGGGACTGCTTTTTTCTTTAGGACACCTTTAGTCGTATTTTATTAGCACTGTTTGATTAAAAAGTATTAATAAAAATAAAACTAGATTTAAAAGCTTGTATCCTATTAATATATATTCTGAATTAACATTTTATAAAAGCTACAATTATCCTGTATAATCTTGCACAATTGTATAGTATTGTATTATGTTACTAAAAGCATTTTATTGAATAGAAACTTTCAAAATAGTCCATCATTTTTTAAAAAACTAACATGGATATGAATGCTATCCATTCATAAACAGATATATTTTCTCATCTAATCTTCACAACAACCTGGTAAATTGCATATTACCATTTCCTTCCTTCTGCAGATAAAAAGAAAGGAAGGTTGAACTTGCCCAAGGTCACAAGACTTCTAAAGGGAAGAGTTGAAACTCCATGCAGGGCTTCTGACTTCAGGTCCTCATGGCACACACTGTTGACATTGCCATACTATTCTAAGCCAGATCCCTCAATGCTAAGTTGCCAAATTTTGCCTACAGATATGGAGAAAAACATTGCCCTTCCCAAAGCTATGGTTACAAGAGACATCTCCACCTCACCTCACCCTCCCATTCCTGTCTAAGATCTGGCCACTGTCTCATTACAGTTGGACTATCTAGTAAAAGCAGACTATGCCTTGATGATAACACTTTTAATCCCATGGTGATGGCAGAGCTCTGCCCTGCTCCAGGCCTCCAAACACTAGGAGGAAAAGAGAGCCCACAAAGCCCTCTGAGGTCTCATCCTGCCTCACTGAGAGCTGCACCAGAGGGTATCCCATCCAAAGCCCGCTCACATTCCAGGGACCTCATCGCATTCTCTCAACCCACAAAACCCCACCTCCCTTCTCCAGACTTTCCTCCATCTCACCCTTACCCCCCCTATTTCTGAGGCTGAACCAAACACAAAAGACAGGGATTCCCCACCGAAGACAATTAACAAATATTCCTGCAAAATACATCAAAGCATGTTCATAAAAATGTGCTGAGTGCCACCCTGAGGTGTAAGTGTTACACAGAACACAGACTTGAACCATCTCTATCTGTGTAGTGAGCAGTCGACATTAGGCAGAGAGAGTACACGTGCTGTAAAATCACATTAAGTCACTCTAGTCTAGGGAAGGGCAGTAGCCCATATCAGTGTTCTGCCCCCATCCTAAGGGCTCCTCAGGCCCTGCAGGCCCTCTTCATCTTACACTTGCCAGCCTATGCCTGACAGCTCCCTCTAGCCACTAGAGCTCACTGGGACCAAGTGAGACAGACCTGAAGTGCCAGGCAATTAATGCTCCCATCCCCAGTAGGCCTCAGCGAATGACTGAGGAGAATCAGTGAATAAATGGATAAATAGGCCAGCACCCTCATGGGTCAGCCTGAGTAACCTGAACCATTTTCTGCTCTGTCTCCCAGCAATCTCCAGTGGGGTGGAGCCCCAGGTGCCCCCAGCACTAACCTGCTCAACAGCTCAGCCTCTGCGGGCTTCCTTCCTCCCATGCCCCTTCCAGTCTTCCTCCTCCCTTGTTTCAGGACTTCTGGGAGAACTCAAACTAATACAAGGCCTGCCTGACTCAGCAAAATGTCTTAAGAGAGCCAAGCGAGCCAAATAATTATCCTCGGGGACCTGCTATACTAAATAGATAAGATTAACACATAATTAGCACATCTGGTTTTTTAAATGCAAAATAAACGTTGTTAGGAAGTAAGATTTTCTGAAGTGCCTTGAATAAGACCCTTCTGGTTTTGTTTACACCGTTGTTTCCTTCATACCATTTTTTCCGTACCCTTTCTTTTTTGCAAAGGCAAACTTCTTCTGACCACAAAGTCTTTCAAATAGGCAAATTAATCAGATCTGAAATAATGAGAGTTCTGGATCATTGATATATTTTCTACCCTAGTGTTGCCTCTTTAGCAAAGAGTCTTCAAAATTGTCAGCCATTCAGTCGTCCTACAATACTTGTACAGGACTCTAACGAGCAGGCCCAGAGCTTCCCCCTGGGGTCACAGATCCCTGATTTAACTAACATAATCACCATCACCATCAGTCACTATTGTATACCACTTACTATATGCTGGATGTTCTAAACACTTTACATATATTCACTCACTTCATCCTGCAAACTAGGCATTATTTATTATCCTCCCTATTGCACAGATAAAGAGACAGAGGCACAGAGTTTAAGTAACTTGTCTCATGTCACATAGGAAATGGAGAAGCTAAGATTGAAACCCAGCCACCTGAACCTAGACTCAGGGCTCTTCACAGGCTCTCACCTGTGGGCTCTGATTCCAAGAGCAAAGACAGCGAGGCAAGGCTTCCAAAAGAAATCCAATTTGAGTTGGAGGCCAACCTAAGTCTATGAATCAGACTTGAAAGAGAGGCTCTCAAAGAACTGGGGCCACTGCGGGCATAGGAATGAGCCACAGACAGAAACATTTGCAGTGCTAATGGAGTCCCACCATCTGAACTTTACAACTAAGCTCCCTTCCACAGGAGTGTTTTACAACACAACAATTTCCCAAAATTGTATGAGGGATAGCAAATAATGTAACATTTCACAAATATTTTACTCCATCCACAGATGCCATAGAAGGGTCCCTTAACCCCAAAAAAAGTCTCCAAGTTCAGGCATCATGCTACCTGACTTCAAACGATACTACAAGGCTACAGTAACCAAAACAGCATGGTACTGGTACCAAAACAGATATATAGACCAATGGAACACAACAGAGGTCTCAGAAATAATGCCACACATCTACAACCATCTGATCTTTGACAAACCTGACAAAAACAAGGGATGGAGAAAGGATTCCCTATTTAATAAACAGTATTGGGAAAACTGGCTAGCCAGATGCAGAAAACTGAAACTGGACCCCTTCCTTACACCTTATACAAAAATTAACTAAAGATGGATTAAAGACTTAAATGCAAGACCTAAAACCATTAAAAAAAAAAAAAAAAAAAACTAGAAGAAAACCTAGGCAATACCATTCAGGACACAGGCATGGGCAAAGACTTCATGACTAAAACACCAAAAGCAATGGCAACAAATGCCAAAATTGACAAATGGGAACTAATTAAACTAAAGAGCTTCTGTACAACAAAAGGAACTATCATCAGAGTGAACAGGAAACCTACAGAATGGGAGAAAATTTTTACAATCTATCCACCTGAAAAAGGGCTAATATGTAGAATCTACAAAGAACTTAAACAGATTTACAAGAAGAAAAACAAACAACCCCATCAAAAAGTGGGCAAAGGATATGAACAGACACTTCTCAAAAGAAGACATTTATGTGGCCAACAAACATATGAAAAAAAGCTCATCATTATTGGTCATTAGAGAAATGCAAATCAAAACCACAATGAGATATCAAAAGAAGACATTTATGTGGCCAACAAACATATGAAAAAAAGCTCATCATTACTGGTCATTAGAGAAATGCAAATCAAAACCACAATGAGATACCATCTAATGCCAGTTAGAATAGCGATCATTAAAAAGTCAGGAAACAACAGATGCTGGAGAGGATGTAGAGAAATAGGAACACTTTCACACTGTGGGTGGGAGTGTAAATTAGTTCAACCATTGTGGAAGACAGTGTGGTGATTCCTCAAGGATCTAGAACCAGAAATACATTTGACCCAGCTATTCCATTACTGGGTATATATCCAAAGGATTATAAATAATTTTACTCTAAAGACACACGCATACATATGTTTATTTCTGCACTGTTTGCAATAGCGAAGACTTGGAACCAACCCAAATGTCCATCAATGATAGACTGAATTAAAAAAATGTGGCACATATACACCATGGAATACTATGCAGCCATAAAAAAAGCATGAGTTCATGTCCTTTGCAGGGACACGGATGAAGCTGGAAACCATCATTCTCAGCAAACTAACACAGGAACAGAAAACTAAACACTGCATGTTCTCACACATAAGCGGTAACTGAACAAAGAGAACACATGGACACAGGGAGGGGAACATCACACACCAGAGCCTTCCAAGGGGTGGGGGCCTAGGGGAGGGATAGCATTAGGAGAAATACCTAGTGTAGATGACAGGTGGGTGGGTGCAGCAAACCACCACGGCACATGTATACCTATGTAACAAACCTGCATGTTCTGCACATGTATCCCAGAACTTAAAGTATAAAAAAAAAAAAGAATCTCCAAGTTCATTGGAGAGTCAATTCATTGGAGATTCAGTTCATTGGAATTTAATAGTCAAAGAAATTGACTTCAACTCCCTAGATGAACTAAACATTTGAATCTAGCATCCCTCTTGGTCTCAGGAGATGCTGTTTGTACTCCTGAGTCCTCTTTCTCCCTTTCACCTCCATCTCTGAGCTTCCTTCCAGTGCCTCCTGGAAGGCCACAGGGCAGAGGGAAACATACTCTGCCATTCTGTGTCTGCACCCACCTTTGCTTTGGGCTTATGGCTGTGTTGGCACAAAGAACACCAAATTGTCTCTAGCTAATGAGAACAGAGGCACCTCGATAGGTAAATAATGCATTCAGTCATGGCCAGCTGTTCAAACAAAGGTTTCTCAGTGGTTCAAAGAGAAAAGCAGGCAGCAGAATGAAGTCGGCGTGGGACGCACAAAACATTGAACTCGGAGCTGAAGCTGCCAGCGCCATACTCATTTGCCAAGAGCAATTTCATTTGAGTAAAAAACATCATCCATCACATTAAATTAATGTTGTTAATTTCCATTTTATTGGTTTTGTCATTTTATTTGTTTTTAATGTGTAAATCTCATTTGGTATCATGGATGTGTGAGAGCTTTAAGTACTAGGAGTTTATACCTAGCTTCATTTTGTACATATTTAAATAACATTATAATAAAAATAATCTAAGTCAACTCTGGGGGTTCAGAAGAATGTTTTCCTTTAAATGCAGCTCTCAACCTTGCAGACAGGACTTTGCCCTCAGAGGTGGATGCCCTTGGAAAGGTCACTCTTTGCCCTCCCCAGGGATCCTTGCTTCTAGCAGGTGCTACTGAAGTTTTCAGTTGATTGGACCAGGGAACTTTGCCCCTCATTCACCTGATTCCTACTTTTATGTCTCAACAGTTTCTTAGCCCTTTCTCTCCCTTCTCCATCCAATAGCCTCCAAGTTTTAAAATTTCCACAAATTAATTCCTACTTTTCATCAAATTAAGGGAAAGTTCTGAGTCCTATGCCTGGAGTTAAAAATTTTTAAACAATCTGCTAATTTTGAATACACCTTTCACTCTTTCCCTGCAACACCCCTAGGCCCCACCCGGCTTTTCTGCTCATTCCTACGTAACACTGGAGTCCCCTCTGTCCTTCTCCCCAGCCCATTCAAATCCCACGGATCCAGCCAGGCATGGTGGCTCACACCTGTAATCCCAGCACTTTGGGAGGCCAAGAAGGGTGAATCACCTGAGGTCAGGAGTTCAAAACCAGCCCGCCAACATGGTGAAACCCTGCCTCTACTAAAAATACAAAGAAAAGTAGCTGGGAATAGTGGCACACACCTGTAGTCCCAGCTACTCAGGAGGCTAAGCCAGGAGAATCACTTGAACCCAGGAGGCAGAGGTTGCAGTGAGCCAAGATCACGCCACTGCACTCCAGTCTGGGTGACGAAGCGAGACTCTGTCTCAAACACACACGCGCGCGCACAATCCCACAGATCCTAACTGACCTTCTTGGGATTAATCTAGTCCACAGGCTCCATGCACACTGCCCTTCTCTTTTTCTTTCTCTGGTAACACCTACCCAAGCTGAGTCACCCATTTTGGCCTTTACCCATACAAGACATTCTAAAGTAACCCAAGCGTTCCACACCATTTTCCAATCAAAGGGGAAGCTCTTAGAGGACGGGGAAAATATCTTACCACATTCTTTATTCCCCTGTCTCAGCCTGAATTCCCTGCTTAAGCAGAGTCTGAGGTAACAGCTTATATGCAGTAGGTGGGATGGATCCAAAGAACAGGAGTGAAAACCTGGGGGAGAGGGAAGCCCAGGAGGGGAGAAAGCCAGTGCACCGGCACATTAATGAGCTCAGCCCCATGGAGACTTTGGAAGGAGACAAATAGAATAGGCCTCAGAAGCACCTGCCCAAAGGGCAGAAGGAGGGAGCATTTTACCACCAGCTCCTATTCACTGTCAAGTGTTGGCCTGACAGCTGTTGAAAACTTTGCATCTCCAGGTAGCACAGGCATGAAGTCCAATGGGTCTCCCAGAGATGCTTCACAGAAACCCTGGGGCAGAAAGGGAGAGATGTACAGATACACAGTGCAGCTGAAGGGAGATACAGTGCAGCTGAGGGGAGAGATATACAGATATACAGTGCAGCTGAAGGGAGACGCTGTCTAGTTACATCTGTGTGAGGCTGGTTGCCCAGCAATGATCGGAGTACGAGATGGACAAAGAGGATGTGAGACAGGACACAGAGATGCCTGCCTCCCTCAGCAACCAGTATGATGCTATGCTGAAAGGAGGTGTGTTGCAATTCCTATAGAATCAGTGCAAACATTTCTCCCTTAGGGCCTTCACATATTAATCAATGCTTTTCTGTGGTCATCTAGTTTCAGATCTGGAAATCTCAAGGCTTCCTCTTTATACCAATTATAAACCATCTTTGATCCTCATACTAAAATGCCCTTAACTATGAAAATAGCAAGACAATAAATAACCACTATGTTAGATTTCTACGTAGCATTTCTGTACACACACACATTATCTAAATAACCTTCTCCCCTGTCTGAGATAGCACAATTACCATGCCCATAAATCAGAGGTCATATAGCTCAAATGCCCATTCAATGGTAATCAAATAAAATGTTGTCCTCAACTCAATTCTGCAGACGTTCACCGAGTCCCTGTGAAACACAGCTTGCTGCTGCAGGTGCTGGGATGTAACGATGTACATGCCATGGTCCCTGGCCTCAGACTGAGGATGGCCCAGCTCACTGTGAGGTAGATATCAAGAGGAACCCCAGAGAAACAGAAGCACGGATGGAGCTCCCATTCCGATTGGATAATTAGGAATGGCTTCCTAAAGGATAGGGTGTTGAGCTGGGTGGTCATTCTGTCTGAAAGGATCCTCCCAGGAAGAGGTATGAGAATAGGAAGGAAAAGGGTGTCAGCAGTCCCATCTGGCTATGCAGTGCCCTGACTTGAACCTTCCATGCCTGTCTAGTCCAATGGTTTTCAAGTCCAATGGTTTTCAAGTTTGATGGTGTGCAAGCTGTGTGATGCGGAGTCTCAGGATCTCAGGAAACAGATGGACAGTGATGGGACAGATGGGACAGAGCACAGGGCTCTGAGGGTCCCCCTCCCGCTTCAACTGGAACAGCTGAGTGAGAACAAAATGGACTCCACTGGTAAACAAACATCTGAAACCCAAAAACCGCTCGGAGTTAAATGCACCAGTCTGGGTAGTTACCCCACCACCAAGCAGCCACACGGAAATAAGCAAGGGCCATGAGTTTTCTCACTCTCATCCTTCAGCGTCTCTCAAAATGTCTCCAACTATTTCTGCTGTCCCTGAATTGTTAGACAGCTTGAGTAGATATTCCAAATATCTACTTAATATTTGGAAGCCTGATAAAGTATTTGCTGATACCCAGTGGTCTGCCTCTGGTTAAAATGCAAAGCAAGTTCCCAAGTCACAGTATATTTTACTTCATTTTACACCTCTTCCCCACATGAGGGGCTTGAAGAGTAAGATAAATGAAATACACTTCCTAGCCACTCACCCAGCAAAAGCCATTTATCACCCTGGTCAAGTGGATGAGTGGCTATTTGCAGAACAAAATGCATGGTTTTGAGAGGGGTCCAGGTGAGTTCTCTTCTCTCTGATAAAAAAAAAAAAAAAAAAGAGAAAGTCCCGCTCTTTGCTGTGACTGGCAACACCCCCTTAGATTTCCTAGAGTCAGATGCCTGGAGATGATGTAGAGGTATCCTTGCAAAATATAAAGGGCAGCAAAGCAAGAAAGAGAAGAAATTACTGATACTTTGGCCTAGGACTATTAGCAGATTGCTGAATGCTAATTCAGTAATAAAAGACTTTGGTTGGGCATGGTGGCTTATGCCTGTATCTCAGAACTTTGGGAAGACGAGGCGGGAGGATCACTCGAGTCCACAAGTTCAAGACAAGCCTGAGCAACCTAACAAGACTCCATCTCTGCAAAAAAATACAAAAATTAGCCAGGCTATGGTGGCTCACACCTGTAGTCCCAGTTACTCAGGAGGCAGGGGTGGGAGGATTGCCTGAGCCCAGGAAATCAAGGCTACAGTGAGGTGTGATCACCCATTGCACTCTAGCATGGATGACAGAGCAAGACTCTGCCTCTATAAAAGGTAAAAAAAAAAAAAAAAAAAAAAACAGGGACTTCACGAGTTCATTAGGTGGTTTCTGAAAATAAACCACTTTGAGGTGAATAAATCTCTCAGATTACAATTAGCCCAAAAAGCATGAAAATGACCTATGTGTGTTCATTCTTCATGACTACCAATGAATAGGCTAATATACACATACATACAGGCAAAAACTAAAGATCAAATATAAGCAAATAGCAGGAAAAATAATTATTGACTCTGTAAATTATGTATCCTTAATACTTCTAGAGACAAATGTTTCTGCCTTTGTCAGGAAATGCCAAGATTGTTAACTTCAACTACTGTAAATTAATACACATACTTTAGTTTATTGAGGGCTATAATCAGAATGAAAATATTGATATAGGCAAACACTCATTTCTGGCAATAGAAAAGTAAATATAAACACAATTCACAACAGCATTAATTTGTCTTACTCCTTTTCCTCCAGGATTATTATAAAGTGTTCTAGCCCTATCATATCTGAGGAAACGATTAAGAGCCTTTTCAGTTCTGGCCATTCCTCCTTCTCTTTAATTATTTCCTTATCCAGAATTAACACTGGCAAATCCCCTCCAACTTTTTAACATTCGTCTTCTCTGATCTATGCAAGCTGGCTTCTCTACAGCTGAGACAAGAAGAAGCCACCTATATTTAAGGGACATTCCCTAGGCTAATGAATTGTCAGCAAGGACAGCATTTTTGAAGCAATCCTGTATAACAAAAATGGCAAATTAACATGCTAGATAAAGACAGGTTAGCAGATGCCATATTATCCAGGTTGTAGACACCAGTCTCACAGTGCCTGTGTTTGCTGGCTCAGGCTGCCTCATATGACTTGGCTGTGTCCCCACCCAAATTTCATCTTGAATTATAGCTCCCATAATCCTCACGTGTCATGGGAGGGACCCAGTGGGAGGTAACCAAATCATGGGGGGTGGGTTTTCCTGTCCTGTTCTTGTGATAGTGAATAAGCCCCATGAAATCTGATGGTTTTATAAAGCGCAGTTCCTCTGCACATGCTCTCTTGCCTACCACCATGTAAGACATGACTTTGCTCCTCCATCACCTTCCACCATAATGGTGAGGCCTCCCAGCCATGTGGAACTGTGAGTCCATTAAACCTCTTTTTCTTTATAAATTATTGGGTGTGTCCTTATAGCAGCATGAGAACCGACTAATACACTGCCATAACAAAAGACCATAGACTGCGTGGCTTAAATAACAGAAATTTACTTTCTCTCATTTCTGGAAGTCTGAGATCAAGGTTCCAGCAGCATTTGGTTTCTGGTAAAGCCTCTCTGCTTGGCTTGTAGCTGGCTTCCTTCTCACCGCGTGCTCACATGACCTTTCCTCAGTTGGAGAACAGAGAGCGAGCTCTCACGGGTGTCTTCTTACAAGGACACCAGTCCTATCAGATCAGGGCCCCAGCCTTATGACCTCATTTAATCTCAATTACTCCCTTACCCCAGATACAGCCACACTAAGGTCAGGCTTCAACATATGAATTTTAGGGGGACACATACATTCAGTCTATAACAGTGTCTGTGGAGAAATGTGCAATTCTCTGGAATTCAGGAAAATTAGTTACTTGCTCAGTCAAGGTTTATTCAACTCTCCTATGTGCCAGGCATTGTCCTGATGGTGAAAGGAAAGAGAAGAAAAAGGAGAGGACACATTTGGAGAACAGGCAAGCATGAATAAGTGCTCACATCCAAACAGCTACCGCTCTTCTTCATACCTACAGTTTTGTCTATTAACCTTTGAGTGTATGTTTATTGATTCTCCAAATGCTGCCTGTATACATTAATGTGGTGCTTCGGATGGAAGTAGCACAATTCGAATCAATATTTGTGTGTTCCTCCCAAGTTTTGATGTAACTATATGTTCCCAGTTGTATTACTGGACTTCCACTACTTATTTACTAAAAAAGTTATTTCTTCAAACAAATTTTACAATCTATAAGCCCTTGGGGGAAGGGGCTTTGTCTTGTTCCGTTGAAATCCACAGCTACATAGCATCTGATACATGATAGACATTCATACAACTGTTGAATGAATAAAGAAGCAATTACCACACATGAAATTAAAAGATACGGTTTTAAATAAAACTGTTAAAGAAATAAGCTGCTAAAATCCAATCATTACTTTTTCTACCATGTACTTTTTTTTCCTATAAATTAGCTTTTAAAAATGGCATAAGGTTTTATTTATCTTTTAATCAATAAGTCATAAATTTTATAAAATCCTATTTAATTTTTGCTTAAGAGTCTTTTTTTAGAGAGAGAGCAAGAGAGTGACAGAGACAGTCTCGCTCTATCACCCAGGCTGGAGTGCCATGGAACAATCATAGCTCACTGCAGCCTCGAACTCCTTGGCTCAAACAATCCTTCCGCCTTTGCCTCCCACAGCACTGGAATTACAGGCATGATCCTCCACATCCAGCCCAACAGTCAGTTTTTCATTCCTGTGTTAGTGTCATCAAAAGCCACAACAGCCATATCCTGCCACAGGGTTCTCCCAAATTAACTACCATCACCATGGGACTTGCTTTTCATTCCACAACTATTTATCAATCTCCTACAATCTGCCAGCCTCCGTCCTAGACAAGAGAGGTTAATAGTAAGGAGAAAGACACAGTCCCCGCCCTTGTGATGCTTACAATCTAGCAAAGGAAACAATCACACTAATAAACACTAATTAAACTGAATTAAGTATACTGAAGAAAAGGAACACAGGCCTTTGAAAAGGGAGAGCAGGCGATCAGGTAAGAATCCAAAAGCTTTGTCATTACCAATAACTGCAACTCCTCCATAATCACAATTTCATGTGTCACACTCTGTCCACCACCCCCGGAGTTTCCAGCTTACTCTCTCTAATGTCCATTTCTCCATCAATCATTTAACTCCACCAAGACTTACAACACACTGATCCCATCACCTTTTCACCACCCCTCACCTTTTCCTGTCCTTTTTGCCACATATCTCAGCCAAGAATCTATCACCAGACGCTATATTACTCCATTCCCATGCCTCTCATTCACTTCTAACAAACTCCTTGATACGGTTTGGCTCTGTGTCCCCACCCAAATCTCATCTTGAGTTGTACTCCCATAATTCCCACGTGTTGTGGGAGGGACCCAGTGGGAGATAATTGAATCATGGGGTCAGTTTCTCCTACACTGTTCTTATGGTAGTGAATAAATCTCACAAGATCTGATGGTTTGATAAGGGGAAACCCATTTCACTTGGCTCCCATTCTGTCTCTTACCACCACCATGTAAGAAGTGCCTTTCACCTCCCACCATGATTGTGGGCCTCCCTAGCCACGTGGAACTTTAAGTCCATTAAATCTCTTTCTTTCGTAAATTGCCAAGTCTCAGGTATGTCTTTATCAGCAGCAAGAAAATGGACTAATATACTCCTGGTTAACTCCAGCTGTCTGCCTTCTCCATGCTTTTGCTAACACAGCAGAACACTGCTAGAGAAAAACACACAATCATGCCAAACGAGTCTCATGTTATATCTGGGACCACAACCCACAAGTGAGCCCAAAACTGCCTGCAGGGATACTGGAAGTCTAAGTCCACCCACTTGCTCTAGCATCTGGACAGTTATTTCACACGCCTTCCTTCCTCTTCACCTCTCATCACCTGCTCCCCCATCTGACTCTTGGGTGATGATCTTGCATCCTTCAACACCAAGAATTGATGCAACCAAAAGAATTTCCACAAACTCCCACTACCACATCTGTCTACCTAATAGCGTGGGTCTAACCGTGACACACTCTGCCTTCTCTCCTGCTACTATAGATGGATTGCCCATGAACCTTCCAGATGCAAACCTGTACACTGGGTCCCACCCATTGTGACATCACTCTAAGGATACTCCTTCTCTCCCACATCAGCAAATTTTCCTTCTGCATTGGACGATTCCATTATCATTCAAACCATCTCTGAAAATCCTTCTCCCAAAATCCCTTCTCATCCCAGCTGATGCTTCATTTCTCTACCACCTTTATGACCAGTCATCTTTAAAGAGTTCTCTCTCTTAACTGTCTCCAATATTTCTCCTTCCATCTTCTCATGAACCTTCTCCAATCAGGCTTTTACTCCTCTACCACTACTACTACCAATAACCTCTAAATTGCCAAATGCAATGGTAAAATCTCAGTCCTCAGCTGTTCGACCAGCAACATCTGACAAAGACCACTTTCTCCTCCTGGAAACACTTTCTTCACTTGACCTCCAGAAAACCACAAACTCTAGCACGTCACCAGTCACATCTTTTCAATCTTATTTGGCATTCCTTTTCTTCTCCAGGAACTCTCTATGTTACAGTGTCCCAAGCCTCAGTCCATGGGCCTTTTATCTTCTCTTGTCCCCTCCCTTGGTGATCTCATCTAATTACAGCTTTAAATACCATCAATGCTGACCACTCTCAAATTTGTATCTCCAGTTCAGATTGTTCTGCTGACCTCTAGACACGTATGTCCAAGTGCCTACTCTCTGATGTATAACAGACATCTCCAATTTAATATGCCCTAAACCAAAGCCCTTATCTCCCTAAAGCCTGTGCTAGCCATCTCGATGCCCATGTTAGTTGATGGCAACTCCATTCTTGGCCAAGCAAAACTGTGGAGCTTTCCCTGAGCCCTATATTTCTTTCATATCCCCTCTACATACTCAATCCATCAGAAAATCCTGTTCATTATACCTTTAAAGTATCTCTACTTCTCACCCGCTCCACTGCCAACACTGGGGACCATGCCACCATCACCATGCCTACATTGTAGTTGCAGCTTCTAACTGATCTCCCTGCATCCACTCGTCCCCCACTACTGTCTCTTGTCAACACAGTACCCAGAATGATCCTTGAAAAACATAAAGCATATTATACCACTGGTCTGCTCAAAATGGTCCAACAACCTCCCATCTCAGAGTAAAAGCCAGGACCTTACAGTGGCCCTATGTGACCACATCTCCTACTGCTCTATCCGTCACTCACTGTACTCCATGCCACCAGCCTCCTGGCTGTTTCTCAAACACACTGGGCATACTCCAGCTTTAGCAACTTTGCACAGGCTGCTTCCTCACTCTTCCCCCTCCTACCCCAGAAACATATTTCTTGGTCCTGTATCTCCCTCAATGTCATCTTCTCAGTGAGCTCTTCTTCCCTGTCCAGTCTATTTCAAATTGCAAACCAACACCTCAACTCCCCATTCCCCATGCTCTTCACCTTGATCCATCTTTTCCCAAAACATTCATCAGCCTCTGATTGTTGTCTCCCCATTGGACTACTAGGCTCAGGCAGGACAGGGATTTTGTTTATTTTTGACTCATGCACTTTGGATGCCTAGAACAGTACCTGGTACACTATGAGCACCCAATAAATATGAAATATGTGTTAAGTGAATACAGTAAATGAGAGGCAGAGACAAGATTACTAAAAGTCACAATTAGAATATACATAGTTTATCCAGGAGTGAAGATGATGACGATGGGAGAGGACCACTGAGTTCCCAGGAACAGGTTAGCATTTATTAGCACATTTACACAAATGTGTTTATCAAATTACCTGGTTGTTGCTTCAGAAAGTGGCCTGAGAAAGAAAGAAGGCTCCAGATACCTGGTGTCTCAGAGAGAGTTTAAGTATTTCTAAAACTTTCCCACAACCCATCAACCTACTCCAGAGAGGAAATAACTGTGAACTTGTACTCCTAGGGGAAATGAAGGGTGGGTGTGGCCCACCAAAACCTAAATGTCTTTAAAGAAACACATTTTCACTTCAAAAGTTAGATGCCTTTTATGTTCCTCTCTGTAATATATCTATGTGTTTTAACATACAAATAGTGTTAAATTATTTAATGGTTTAACTGATTTCCTAGACAATCTTAAAAAGCACAAGTCAGAAAAAGGGTGCCATGTCTTCCCTGGGCATCACACACTCCCTAAGAAGCAGGCGAACCCGTTTTAGAATCACTGGGCACTTTGGCACCACCAGAAAACAACTATGAAGAATGCAAAGTCAAATGGAAGTATAAATACAAACTCACCTATTTCACAATTCTGCCTTGGCTGACCCAAACTGACCCTATTTTTTTTTTTTTTTTTTGAGACAAGGTCTCACTCTGTTGCCCAGGCTGACTGAGATCTCAGCCCACTGCAACCTCCACCTCCCAGGCTCAAGCAATTCTCATGCCTCAGTCTCCCAAGTAGCTGGGATCATAGGTGTGCACCACCACGCCCGGCTAATTTTTATATTTTTAGTAGAGACAGTGTTTCACTATATTGCCCAGGCTGGTCTCTAACTCCTGAGCTCAAGGGATCCACCCACCTTGGCCTCCCAAAGTGCTGGGATTACAGGCATAAGCCACCGCGCCCGGCCCCAAACTGATCATTTTTAAAGGCTCTATTAAAAGGCTCTTTTGAATTATGTGAACCTTGTGCAAATTTCCGGCTTTGCTTTCATAGTCTTCTAATGACCAAACACTTCGTTCTAGAGCTATTTAGAGCATTTTAGGTTTTCCCCTAACATCTTTAGCAGCTCGAACTTGGAAGAAGTCATTACGAATGATGAGTGAAATTAGGGAGAAGAGTGTTTTTAATGAAAATGATATTAATGTGCATTTCTATTTATAGCTAAATAAAACAAAAGAAATATGTTTTTTGTTTTGTTTTGTTTGAGATGGAGTCTCACTCTGTCGCCAGGCTGGAGTACAGTGGCACAGTCTCAGCTCACTGCAACCTCCGCCTCCTGGGTTCAAGCAATTCTCATGTCTCAGCCTCCCAAGTAGCTAGGACTACAGGCACACACCACCATGCCAGCTAATTTTTGTATTTTTAATAGAGACAGGGTTTCACCATATTGGCCAGGATGGTCTTGAACTGCTGACCTCAAGTGATCCACCCACCTCGCCTCCCAAAGTGCTGGGATTACAGGCGTGAACCACCACGGCAGCCTAGTGTTCCCTCTTTTAAATAAAATCTTGGAGTGGAGGGGGGTTTGCTCATACAATGACAGTTTAGCCAGCTGGCCCTTCTTTTTTCCCACAGTGACTCCTGCTCTTTGCCCCTCTTTCCTCTCCCACCTCACACCTCCATCATGTCAACTTTGGGATGAAAGGCCACACTGGGGTTGGGGTAATTGTCTGCTGTGGTGGGTTTAAGTCGGATCTCTGACTCTCATTCAACGCAACTGTCTTTAAAGTTCATAAAGAGTTCTGACTTTCAGGTCGTGTTCTGGGCCAAATTGTATTCTCCTAAAACTCCTGTGTTGAACTCCTACCTCCGGGGACCTCAGGATCTGTCTGTATTTGGGTCTTTACAGAGGTAGTTAAGGTAAAACCAGGTCATTAAAGGAGCCCTAATCCAATATGACTGGTGTCCTTATAAGAGGAGATGAAGACCACACAGGTGCAGAAGAAAGACAACGTGAAGGCACAGGGAGAAGACAGCATCTACAAGCCCAGGAGAGAGGCCTCCGGAGAAACCGGCCCTGCCGACACCTTGATCTCAGACTCCTAGCCTCCAAAATTGTGAGAAAATACATTTTTGTGTTTAAGCCACCCAGTCTGTGGTACTTTGCTACAGTAATCCAAGCAAACGAATATAGCCCATAAATAAGAGACATGATTCAGTCCCAATGAGGGAGAGAGTAGAAAGCAGCAGAGGTAGCTGATGACAGGGTTGAGAGGGCAGAGACAGAGGAGCAGATAGAGGGAGGATAAAACTCTGAATGCCAAATTGCATTTTTAGCCCTAGAAAGAATCCCGACTTTGCCCTGCAGTAGTTCCCTCCTCACATCTTCTAATATATTCTTGCACCTGGAGAGGAGTGTCATCTCACTTGCTGGCAGTAGAATGTTTTCTAGAGCTCCACAGGAGGCCCACGTCAGCCTTCCACAGGCCACTGTGCTCGAAATACAGGCTGAAAACAGTGGATCCTTCACCTCTACAGCAGGGGCCGGGACAGCCCACATGCTGTCAGTCTCCAGGTGAGGTAAAGGCTTTACCAGCTGCCCAGGATGAAACTCCTGCATCCCAGGAGGTCGGGGAAAAGCAAATCATGTTTGTTTTACATTCGAAACTCATAAAATTTCTGACCTGGCTCAGATTCAACTAAAATAACTGGTCGCTCTAAAAATGCATGAATGGATTTTTTCGGTTGTGCATGGCAAGGGGTAGGTGAGAAAGAAAGGAAGAAAATAGTTTCTATTTTTTCAAATGATACCCAGTGACCCCAAGGGAAGATACTCTTCTGTCAACAGTGATTATGCAGAGGAATTGGTTCCTGAAAGGCTCCTGAATCCAATCAACCCTATTTTCTTTGCAATGATAAGGGCTTACCAGGGAAAATCCATAATTCCAGCACTAATACAGTCTTAGTAAAATCTGCCAATAAATCTTCAGAGAAAATGTCAGCAATAGTGTTTTAAATAAATAGAAAAAAACATATTATGTGGTTCAAATTCAAAAACCACATCTCATTATTGCACAAATTCAGGTTTCTTGCAGGTCAGATTTTGTTTCCTAAAGTTACATGGAGGCCCAAAGATAGTCCTAACCCTCCTTCTAAAACCAATGTTAAAAATTCACTCAGTCAACCGGCATTTCCCATGGACCGACTATGGGCCAGGCAGGGTGACAGAAATGAGAATAAACAGACAAATGAGATAGAGCCCTCAAAAAACTCATTATCAGGTAAAGTAGACAGACAAAAATCAATAGATTATACTGTAATATGATATGTGCTCCAATAGAGGCAAAGTGAAAGAAGACAGGGAAACTCAAAAAGGTGATCATTGTACATGGGATTCTGAAGGCACTTGAATTTCAACTTCCAATCAAAGAGGATACGAGAGAGAAAACATGCTGGTTTCAATGCTTTATACTGTCAACTCAGTCTGACAATATATGTCCACTCTCAACTGCCCCTCTCTTTCCTACCCCGATGATCTACAACCACAACTGTGATTCGGCAGGTCTAGACTGATTTCTTCCTTTCAACGTTCTCGGAAGAGATGAGTTGACCCCACCTGGGGAGCAATCATTTTTTTTCCTTTCTGCACTTGAAAGAAGACTAGGTAGGTGGAAAATGACAGATATAGCAGTAGGGAAAGCCCGCAAATGACATGAAGTGCTACTCTGGGTAACTTTGGGCTCCTGGATTTAACTGCCCTTTGGAGCACAGGCCTTGGGATGTCAGTGAGTGTGGCTGCCTGCGATGGAGAGAGATCCAGATGGTGGTTCAAGAGACCTGGCTCCACCTGCCTTAGCCACTTAACTGGACACATTTCATTTAATCTCATAAACTTCAACTTTCTCCCCCGTAAAATGAGGTCATAGCACCTACTCTGCTTGCCTCACAGAAAGCTTGGGAAATCAAAGGAACCATGATAAGTGGAAATGCTCCTAAGCCTCAAAAACACCGTGCAAATATAAGAGAGGGTTATAATTAACTTAGCCACAGAGCTGCCTTAGGGCTTGATTAAAATACACTGTACCCTCTAGATCGACAAAGTGTGAATGTGGTTAAAAAATAGGGACAGCTACTCCTAAACAGAGACAGTTGGTGTGTGGGCACATCCCCATAAGCATTTTCTATGCCAGGAAACCTGCATATGCTTAGAAACTAGCACGTTTCTGTTGGCCTTATAGCAGCAGTGTAGGAGAGCTGGAAAAATTAAATCTGTAACAGGCAACACCACTGCCAAACACAACTGTCCCAACTCCCAGAAAACATGTTGAACACCAACCCCTGTCAATGGAATAAAATACACCCTGCAATTAGACCAGGGAACCCCATGCAGCCAGACATAAGCATGATATATGCAAATAGGGCCTCTAGCAAAGTGACCACTGTCCTATACAGGTCAAAGCCTATGAATAAAAACGTTTCTTCATAAGAGAAAGGTTTTAGATAGTGAAACTCTTTACCTACCCTGACAAATGATTCACAAAAACAGTACTTTCTGTATCTGATCACAGTAAATTTTCCAATACAATGAATGCTTTGTTTGGCTGAACCATTTAATAGTCATTCACACTCTCTAATGAAACTACTAATTACAAAATCTCTGCATTGCAGGCAATAAAACAGGGTTGCTAACCTCTTTACAGTGCTTTAGTTCTGCCATCAAGTAGCAATTACTATTCAACGGGCCTCCCTCTTTTTCGCTGAGTCTCACCTCAAACATCCTAATCAAACCTACTGAAAAAAACTAAAATCTACTCATATACATAACTAAGCATACAGGATAAGCATGTATGTACACACACACACACACACACACACACGTTAGCACACACTATCCAGGAACCTGAAGAGAAAAAAATAGAGGGTACTGACAAGCATTCTAGAAGACCCCCATGTTCCGATTATTCCTTTGCACTGGCTAATTCATGAAGAGCAGGGCTTCAGCTCACTACACACTAGACATGTAATTTTTAGTAAAAGGCCATTAAAACTAAACGCTACCACAACAAAAATATGTGATACCTAATGGAGTTGACTGTAACAGAATATGCTGCACATATTTTTATTTATAGATAGCTATCTGTTATCCATCAGTCTCTCCAGTTGCTGCCACCACGCAAAATAGAGGGAAGCACTGAGGCATCCTAAGGCATGTTTGTTTCAGGATTATTACCATTATGGCAGCTTCCAAGTTCAAACCATCTCAGAGTAACTTAATGCACCCTGTGTCCACAAGGGCATCTTCACCTGTACCAGAGAAAACAGGAATTAATCACTTCAACCATTACAGCTAGGGCTGCTTCATCACTGGTGAGGTCTGTTGCTGAAGAAATCAATGTTTACCACATGACCATAGGCAAAAAGAAAAAGGTAAAAATCTATTATTCCAGTTTTTAAAGGTTAAAGGGAAAAACAGAAAGACTGCATGAAACATTTTATTGTCATTCGTTAATTAATTAATCAAGAGTTAGACAACAAGCAACAGATTTAGAGTAACTTCTGCCAAACCCAAATTAGGTTCAAAAGAGCCAAAATATTTTTTCCCAGATTTGCAGGTTAGACTCAGAATTTGGTGGCTTATCTAACGCACCAGAGAATATATCTGAAGGAATTATTTTAATAACTTAGAAAAGTACTCAAATCGAGCCTACGGAAATTTATATTATCTCCTTTCCAAAGATCCAGGGAACGATGTAAGAGCTTTAGGGCACATAAGTCAAAATATGTCTACCTATAAAGTAGCCAGATTCTTTGAAGGCATCTGTTTCTTTACAAAACAAACATCAAAATGTATACACTCAGTTTCATTCCTCAAAGCCCTTTAGTACTTTACATTTGGGCCCATATAATTATTCCATTACTCAAAAGACATTTGGAATGCTTCTTTTGGAAAAAATTTTGAATTAGTTTATGAGCCACACAAGAAAATCAGTTTGTCACACATTCTACATATATATGTAGAATATGTATACATTCTGTGTGTGTGTATATATATATATTCTACATTCATATATATACCTGTGTGCAGTACGGTCAGCCCTGGTTTATATCTACAGAAGAGCTTCAGGGCAAAAAGTCTAAAAGTAATTTCTATTGAATATTTGATGAAGCATGCTTTTGTATTTATGTAAGAAATAGGTTTATTGGAACTTCTGTAAATTTATGTTAATTAAAATAATACAAACACATGATGATTAGCGAGCCAGACTGAATCAGGAATATCTGGGAGATTGACCAGTTTTCCTGTCTCTCCTCCACAAAATACAGCATCTATCTACTCCAAGCTGGTTATAGAAAATGCTAGCATCTCTCATACTTTCCAAAAAGAAATATGTATGAGTGTTCACACTTACACAGAGAGCAAAGTGAGAATTTTCAGGAAGAAAACGACCACTCAATCAAAAGTTCCAAAAGAACTAAAAAATGGACGTATCCAGTAATTCCCAATCCAGCTATATTATAGAATGTCTGGCCCAACCAAACATGCCGAATTACAAGTTACTTATTTAAAAAAAAAAGTTACAGATTTGGGGTCTGAGAATCTGCTTATTCAAAAACTGCCCAGGTGAATATGATTGCAGTCTAAATTAAGAGACACCGTTTTCATTTTACAACCACAAGCTCCAAAGGGACTAGTGACCTAGGTAAATGGCAGAGCTGGATATAGGAGTCAATGCTTTGACTCAACCTAGCACAGTGATCTTTCCATTAAATGTCACCAAAGCTGTGATTAAGGACCATAATGCATGAATACAGGTGACACATAAGAAATTGTGATTTGCTATAGCTCCATAATAGTGCAAACCAAGCTCCTGTGCCAAATCAAGAGATTAGAACATTACTGGGTGTGGAGGTCTATTCTGATCTGCATCTCTCTTTGAGAAGCTGCAGCTTATGGTTCTTTAACGATACATTGCTGGCTACATGTGAGTCCATTCAGCACACTGACAATTCAATTCAGGATGAATTCATGTGTAAACCTTTAATCAGACCCAGACATGTAAGAAAGTTTTCAAAAGTAGCTATTTATAATAACGTTTAAAATGAATGTATGGCCACAAAATACTCATCTTACCTAATAGCTTAAATTTCACATTAGAAATGTATCTTTTTTCCCTGAAGCTTAGTCTCTATATCTGTAGCATGTTCTCCTGGGAAGGGCCAGCCATTGAACTTTATTAGTCATTTGCAATTGAAAATAATAAAGGGTCTGCCAGCAGGAAGGAAGGTAGAGAAATGACTTCATTCATAGAAAAGGGAGGAAAATTCATATCAAGGAGGAAAATATTCTGAAGGAGGAGGCTGGGATCTCCAAAGACAAACTTCACAGCTGTTCCTAGATACCATTCTGCCCTGGATGATAATGTATGGTCTAACTGGCTTTAGCAAAGTTAGAAGATTTTTGTTTGGGGTTTCTCTAAACATGTTTTCTTGTTTGTTTTGTTTTGGGTTTGGTTTTTGTAAATAACGATGGCTGAGATGGAGCCAGACAGATTATTAAAAGGGTAAACTTCATTGGAAAGGTGAAGGCAAAGCCCTAAAGAAATCACAACTGGAGACTTTCAGATATGCACTTGCACATACAGCACTTCTGACAAGAGAAATCATTTTGGCAGTTATCTAATGCAGATACTCACAAGGAAATGACCTTGTCAACCCACTCTATTTTCTTATGAGTTTTAAAGATAATAATAATTGCCTACACTTACTATGTGCCAGATACTATTCTATGGCATTTACTTGTATAAACTCACTGAACCTTCACCATAAATCTCTTAGATAAAAATACAAATATAATCTCCATTTTACAGATAAGGAAACTGAGGCATAGAACGCTTAAGTAATCTGCTCAGGGTCACACAGATAGTAAACAGTAAAGCTGAGATCCGAAGGCAGTATAACTTCAGGGTCTACACTCTTCATTGCTCACTCTCTACAGAAGCTACTTGCAACAGTAACTGAGACAAACCAGTTTACATACAAATGTCTTTAAATTGGGTTAAGACAAAAAAATTTGTAATCGTGTCCTGACAAATCTGATAAATCTTGGATCTAAAACCTTAAGCCCTTCAAGAGGTCGGTTCTGTATTTAATCTGGTATGAGGAAATTATGGTTAGAAGAACATTCTCCCATTGACACTGGGGACATTTTCCAGTACCAGAAGTTTCAAGTGGCACAGACTCTAACATCAAGTGAGTAAAAGAGATAATAAATTGGAAAAATACCTTCTCACTGGGAAAAAGTTGTAAGGATTCACATTTTTGGTAAGGGAACATGCAGAATGGTGGACTTTTGGTAATGTCATGAATCAGAATAGAAAATCTGGCTGGGTGTGATGGCTCACGCCTGTAATCCTAGCACTTCGGGAGGCTGAGGCAGGTGGATCAGTTGAGCCCAGGAGTTCGAGACCAGCCTGGGCAACATGGTGAAACCCCATCTCTACAAAAAATACAGAAATTAGCTGGGTTTGGTGGCACACACCTGTAGTCCCAGCTACTTGCGGGGATGAAGTGGGAGGATCACTTGAACCGGGGAGATCGAAGCTGCAGTGAGAGAAATCGTGCCACTGCACTCCATCCTGGGTGACAAAGCAAGACTTTGACTAAAAAAAAAAAAAAGGAAAGAAAGAAAATGAAAAGAAAAATAAAGGAAATGGCAATTTTTTGAATGAGAAAAATAAGTATATGATGAATAAGTTCTATTAGAAGAAGTACTGTACACACCACGGACAATGAAGTTTGGGAAAGTTTGCAAATTTAACACTTGATGAAAATGCTAAAGATTTCAAGACCGTGGAGAGACCCCATATCGCTCTATTGGCCAAGAGGGTTCAAGATGGACTGTTTCTCTTCAATTTTGGAATAGTAATCAGGATGAGGTTAACAGACTCTTGACAATTCTTAACATTTTTGAGAAAAAAAAAGCACTGAATTTATTCTTTATTTCTTCAAATCTTGTTATAAATGCATATAGATTAATATAACATATATTGTGTTAACCTAGATGTAGACAGTTTACACCTTGTCTTAATGTTAGATGCGATATACGATTCATATTACAGTTGAAAGGGGATGCATTATTATATACATGTATAAATAATGGAATACTAGCTACTGTAACAGATAAAATCCAAAATCTCAGTAACTTAGCTGAGAATTTTTTTTTTTTTTGAGACAGTTTCTCACTCTGTCACCCAAGCTGGAGTGCAGTAGTGCAATCATATCTCACTGCAGCCTTGACCTTCTGGGCTCAGATGATCCTCCCACCTCAGCCTCCCGAGTAGCTGGGACTACAGGCATGTGCCCAGTTAACTTTTTAAAATTTTTTGTAGAGATGAGATCTCACTATGTTGCCCAGGCTGGTCTCACACTCCTGGGCTCAAGTGATCCTCCTGCTTCCCAAAGTGCTGGAATTACAGGTGTGAGCCACCCAGCCAGCCTCTCTGGAACTTCTGTCTGACCAGCATGAAGTTAAGGTTCCCACGATTCCCTTTTAGGTTTGATTAATTTGCTAAGGCAGCTCACAGAACTCAGAGAAACACTTACTTACATTTTGTGATGTATTATAAAGGATATTACAAAAGAGAAGAAGAAGAGACTATGGAGTGCAGTATGAAGGAAGGGGTATGGAGCTTCCCTGCCCTCCCTGCTTATACCGCCTTCTAGGGACCTCCACATGGTCAGCTGTCCACAAGCTCCAGAAGATTATTTCTTGTTCACTAAAGTCCAATTGGCCACCAACACAGGGGAGGTCACCATTTTCTGACGTTCAAGGACTCAGGCTTCTCAAGGCTTTGCCATCTTCAGTCCTTGCCTTCTAATGTCACCCAGCATATTAGCATCCAGAGAGAAGATAGAAGAAAATAGGCAATCACACAGAATAATTTTATGAGACAGACAGGGAAGTGGAATATATCACATATACTCACATATCACTGGCCAGAACTCAGTCACATAGCCACACCTAACTCTAACTGCAGAGAATGCTGAGGAAAATAGCCTGCCTGTGCACCCATAAGGAAAGGCACTCTCTGTTCAGTGGGCAATCATTTAACCTGCAATCCAATTTAAAGCATAGTGTAACAAAATATCTACAACTAGAATACTACTCTATTAAATATTTACCCCCCAAAGCTGGGGGAATGCCAACTACGAGGAGCCAGAGCAAGAGGCTGATCATCTTGTATGCCCCCTCTGGATACCATGCCTGAGGCCATCAATGCTAGTAGTGGCCTTGAGAGGTTACAGCTTGGTTGCCTAGATTACCATCAGCATTTACACTTCTCTTCACCCACCTGGTCACTCCTATGGATACCAAGTGATGAAAGGTAAAAGTACAAAACAGGAAAACATGCAGGCACATCCCCAATTCAACACAGCACCATGAGGCAGCATCCCGGAGTGCAGTGGTTGAAAGATCACTGGAAAAGGCAATGGTTCTGATCTGGTTCCACTCTTTATTAGCCAGGCAATAGATGGTAAACTCTTTTGAGCCTCAGTTCTTCTGTACGTAAAATGAGAATAATCATACCTCCTCTGCATGCCACGCATATTGGTGAGGTGGCTCAGGGTTTGATTGGTGAAAATAAAAGTACTGTTGAAAGGATCTGATTGAGAGAATACACAGCTGCTGAAAGAGAGAGAGCGAATGAGTGACTGAAGATTATGGAGGAGAGCAATCTATTCAATAATCTCATGTACTGGGATAGTTGTGGAAGAAAGCAGCAATAGCCTAACAGAAAAAACATAAGCTAAAAAATTCCCAAGAGTTTGAAAAAATAAAATTGGTCATGACATACACTCCATAAAACATTTTATGGAAATTAAGAATCTACTTGTTTACAGATAGAACTCAGCATATTCCCATACACATACCAGAAGGGTAAAGAAAAAGTCAAAAGTTAAAGGCAAATTAGAGGTAGAATTAAATGGCATTTCTCACATGGTTTCCAAATTGGAAACTAGTATTCCACTGTTTCTGAGTAGAAGGCAATGGGGAAATGATACACCACCTGCTCCACTAACTTGCACCTGTTACTCTTTGTCTCCAGAACATACACAGCTTTTCTTAGAATTTTGAGTCCTTACAATCCCCACGGAAGAAATAAAAAAGGCTAATGACATCCATGTCTTCTCAAAAAACCTACAGAGTGGCTGCCTATAAATGTGGCCAATAATTTTCACACAATAGCCAGACTCTTTTTTCCAAGAAAAGAAGGTTTTGTGACCGTAATTTCTATATTAATTTAGAAAATACTTGTTGTGGGGAGGTTACCAGGAATTCTTGCACTTGGTTTTTAAAAAGAACTTAACAGTATAATAGACAAAACTGATTATGCATCACTATAGGTCTTCAGTCATTTAATCAGAGGCTCTGAAATGCAGACACAGTGCAGCATTTTTAGGATGACAAGGCAAGAATGTGGCTATTCAGCCTGAAAATAAAGCAGCTATATCTCAAAAAGTGACCTGAATGTCATCAGAGCCAAAGCACCCTAACATTCTAATTAGAGTGATGCTATTAAATGAAAAACTGCAGAAACCATTGGCAAAAGGATCCCTACAGGAGATAGCAACTAGGAAGAGAGGTCTGAGGATGCACTGTCCTCTCTTTTAAAAAATGAAACCTGTTTATAGTTTTCAGAGCACCATACTTGAAGACACAGCATGTCACATTCCAACTAACTGAGGGCAAAATGTCTCAGAATGTCCAACCAATCACCAGCCACCCAGTGCTTAGACTAGCTGGGCTACTCTGACCAGAGATCCTTTTTATAAAGCAAAAAGCAAACCATCATACCCAAATAAGATATAGTAAGGTTCACTTTCCAATCCTGCTTTCTTCAGAGAACTCCCATTAATTACTTAAGAATAAAAAGATGCTAAAATACTATAGAAACTCTCTTCTAAAAAGCGTAAAGCTCTTTGCTCTATTTTCGCACTAGGTTGTAATGTGAGCAAGATAATTGATACCTTACATCAAGAAAGACCATCTCCAATTTTTACTTCCTGCCTCACCTAAAACATGTGTTTCTTCCTGGGCCATGTTCCTTTTCTTCCATCTTTTTTTCCTACCTTGCTTCCTGCTTCAACCCTATCCAGCAGTTGCTCCTGCAATTCTATTCTCTCTTTTTTGTTTTTTCTGCATCGTCGGTTTTGTCCCTAACTATGAGCCATTCACGTCAGCCTACACCTATGCTTTCATTTCTCTAATTTAAAAAGAAAACCTTTTTAAGTGTCTCTTGACCTAACTTTCTCAGTCCAGTTACCATTTCTTTCTTTATATTTATACCAAAACTCCTTAAAAATTAGTATTTGCTCACTGTCTCCAATTCCTCTCCTTCCATTCACTCTTGTACCCACGTTGGTCAAGTTTTTACCCCCAACAGTGAAACCAATGACCTCTGCATTGTGAAATCCAAAATTCAAGTCGCAGGCCTCATTGTACTTGACCCATTGATAGCACTTCATGCCAGTGACCACCTCCTCCTCCTTAACATACTTTCTTCATTTGACTTCTAGGACAGCACACTTTCCCAAATGTTCTCTTAGCTCACTGGCTGTTCCTCATAGTCTCTTTTGCGGATTCCAAGTCATCCCCCTGAGCTCTATCAAGTGGGAGTGCCCCAGGGTTTAATCCTGGGACATTTTCTCTTCCAAGTTTACAATCAGTCCCTCTCTAGGTGATCTCTTTCAGTCTCACAACTTCCAGTACCATGAGCTGATGACTCCTCTGTTTACATTCTCAGTGAGACTTCTCCCCGAACTCCGTCCTATATATCCAGCTAACTCTTGATATCTCCCTGTGAGCATCTAAAAAGGCACCTCAAAGGTTATCAAACACAAAATAGTAGATCTTCAAAACAAGATCCTGCAGTCCTGTCCATCATGGTAAATGGCAGCTCTGCTCTACCAGCTCCTGTTGAAATGTTGGTGCCATCTTTGACTCTTCTTTTTCTCATCTGCCCTGCATCTGATCCCTCAGCCAATCCTGATAACTTTCCATTCAAAATACCTCCAGAATCCAATCTCTTCTCCCTGCACTCTGGTTCTAGTCACCATCTTTGCTGGTTGGTCTCCTGGCTTCTACATACGCCCTGCTATAATCTATTATCAATTCAGCTACCCAAGGGATCCTTTTGAGCCATAAATCTAATCGCATCAGTCCTCTTCTCAAAATCCTACAATGCTTCCTATGACCTTCAAACACTACATAACATGGCTCTTTAATTCCCTGATATCTGACTACAACCCCCCTCACCTGCTCTGCCCCACTCATTCTGCCACCTTTGCTATTTCTATAACACACCACCATTCTCTGACATCAAAGTCACTGCCCTTGTTATTTCCTCCCCTTGAAATCCTCTTCATCAGAGAGCCCCATAGCTAGTTCCTTATGTCCTTCAGACCTTGACTCAAACATCAGCTTCTTAGTGCACTCTTCTCTGGCCACTCCATCTGCAATTTCAACTCTCCACCTCACATTTCCTATCCCTTTTCCATGCTTTGCTTTCTTCTCCTTAGCACTAAGCTTTATCTAATAATGTATTACAGGTTTTACTTATTTATCTTATTATTGTCCATTTTCTCACTGGAATATGAGCTCCATATAGGCAAAGGCTTTTGCCTATTTAGTGAACTACTGCATCCTAAGCCCCCTGTACAAATTATGACATGTAAGTATTCACCAAATATTTGTTGAACAAGGGAATATATAATCTATTTAACTTACCCATGCATCATGAAGGAGAAGCGTAGAGTAGAAATTGTTACCCCACTGGAAAAAGTCACCATCCTCCCTCGATTCATATGCATCTAGGACCTCACCTGTACATAAGTACATTCTGCACAGGTAGACTCTAAGTGTCCCCAGCCTTCAAGTCAAGAAACTCAGCCAAGGAGGTTCATGCTGTCTTCTGCAGGTTTCCATTGCCCTCCACTTCCATCTATATCACTTTATTTCCAGGGCCTTTACCTTTCCTAGTTCCTCACTGATGCTTTATCCAAGCCCACCCAAGTATCTTAAAAATCAGTGTTCAGATTACAAGGTTTTTTAAAATTGGTAGGGTAACCAAGAATTACTATAACCAAAAATTACTATAATCAAGAAATATTTGAGACCAAGGCAACTAATCCTTTCTCAGTCTGGGAATTCTTCCATTAACAGAAGCTGAATTTGTATGGAATTCAGCTATAACAGTAGACACGAAACCTCCTGGAATGTATCTTTAGCATATTAAAGTACATTGGGTAGGGCGTGGTGGCTCACGCTTATAATCCCAGCACTTTGGGAGGCCAAGGTGGGTAGATCACTTGAAGTCAGGAGTTCAAGACCAGTCTGGCCAACATGGTGAAACCTTGTCTCTACTAAAAATACAAAAATTAGCCTTGGTGGTGCATGCCTGTAGTCCCAGCTACTCAGGAGGTTGAGGCAGGAGAATCACTTGAGCCTAGGAGGCAGAGGTTTCAGTGAGCCGAGATCGCACCACTGCACTCCAGCCTGGGAGACAGAGCGAGACTCCATCTCAAAAAATTAACAAAGTATATTCTAGGACTCATCACCTTGAAAGAGTCTATTTCTTTCTTCTAAATAATAAGGATCTCAATGCAGGGATATTATTGTTGTTTTTCCTAAATGCACTTCACTACCTGGAGACAATCTATCTCCTACGAAGAAGCCATTATGGTCTTTTGATGCAGCTCCCTTTTTAGCAGCTTATTGATCTACAAGCGCCCAGCCAGCCACCACACCACTACGGATATGTGTAATAAAAGCTGCCACAGGCATGCTGCCGGCAGAGGAGCACAAATGTCCTTCTTTGAAATGTTAACAACTCTGCTGACCCAAAGAGAAGAAATTCTCTTCAGTTTGAAATAAACCACTGGGTTCCTAGAGGTTTTTAAATAAATATATATATATAACAAGAGACAGTTTTCCAGGGAAAGGGTTACCCACCATTTTATGAAACTTGAATTACTGTATAACTCATTAATAATATTTACAATCATTTTTTACAATTAAAGCCAGCTCTTCAAAACACAAGTTTAACAGAAATGTCTACCCAAAATTCAGGCTATTGCTGAATTTTGACCTATAGCACTTTATACAACTTGGGCAGAAAGTGCTGGAAATCATTTTCCAGCTTAACCCAGCATAGTTAACTCCTAATATAAATCCAGGAGCTATGGGGGTCACAGGAAATGTTTCCTTGATATGAATCATTTATTCAACCTAGTTTAGAGAGCCAAGCAATGCAGCTATATCTATATTTATCTGCTAAAAGCAAAATAATTACTCTACTTATCTGAGTTAGATGGCAATGGGCTGTGCCCTTCGGATCTTATGGCTAAAGGAGAAGTCCTTATAATCCTGACTGTGACATGACCTGGACTGAACAATAGTTGTAGGCATTTCCAGAGAGAATCTGCTTCTCGGTGAGACCCTAATGAGTGAAACTGTCTCACATATTGTTAACCTGGAATTTGGTGGTCTTTGTAAGAAAAGGTGTGGCCATGACATCTCTCTGCCCCTGAATCCTCTTACAGGGGACAAATGCTTTCTGTAACATTCACCTACCACAATAGGGACAGATATATCAGAGAATCAGAGGCAGACACCCACCATGTTTTCCCAACATCACTGACCCACTCCTTTTGAAAGTCATGAAACGTGAACTGAGGAATGAACCAAAGAAGAGGAAATTACAGGAGGCACAGTTTGCCTTCCTTCATCAGTCTGTTTTCATTATCTGACCAAAGTCACCATCAGAGAAGATATGAGGAGGCTGCTCTCAACAACGTTTGAGAGAGAGGCTTCATCAAGACAACCCGAGGACATTATTGATGATAAACATTGAGAAACTTGGAAAAGGATGCTGAGGGAATAGTCAGACATGCCAGTAAAAGACTCAGAAGTAGGCTGGGTGCAGTGGCTCACTCCTGTAACTCCAACACTCTGGGGTTTGGGATGCTGAGGTGGGAGGACCCCTTGAGGTCAGTAGTTCAAAGCTGCAGTGAGCTATGATTGCACCATTGCACTCCAGCCTGGGCCACAGAGTCAGACCCTGTCTCTAAAATTAAATTTTTTTAAAATAATGTAAAGGTCCAGAAGCAAATTTGGAAATTCTTATATTCATGATAGGAACAAGAATGGAAGTAGGCTTCTCTGTATCCAAGGATGCTGATGAGAGGAACAGTCTGGGAAAGGCACGAAGGGTAGCAAAAGTGGGCAAGATTATCATGAAGTGGTGGCTAGACTTTAAATTGCTTTGTGAATTGGGGACATGGAGGCTTTAAGAAAAAATAAAACCTTAAAAAAGAAAATAAATTGAAGTTTATCATATGCATTACAAAACAATTCACATCAGGGTTCCTTTTAATAGTGAATCCCCCACCCTAGCCCAATTAAGTTATGAATCTTTTTAACATGAGATTTCCAGATCTAGTGCATTAACTGAGATAAACTTTCATTCATTCAACAAATATTTACTAAGTACCTATTATGGCCTATGCATCATATCCATGCATTATGCAAAACCCTGAGGATAAAAAGGTGAATAGGAAATAGTTCCAAAATGGTCTCAAAAGGGAGGAAACATATGGGTAAGCAAATAAATATGACAAAATGTCATTATTGCTGGAAAGAAAGTATGTTTGGTGTGTCCAGAAACCTAAAGGAGGGAGAAAGTACTTCAACCTGGTAGTTGGGGATGAGGGGACATCCAGAAGCACTGGGAGAAAGGGCTTTAGGCTGATTCCTATGGGATTCGCAGGCACTGGACAGGCAGACTTGGAGGTAGAGGGCCAAGATGGGGAAGAGGCTTCCAGACAAAGGGAGCATCATGAGCAAAAGTTCCCAAGGGATAAAATAGCTTAGCTTGTTTGGGGGCCCAGGAGTTCTTCACCATGACTAGAGCAGAGTGTGCTGGTGTGGAGAAAAGTATGGAAGAGAATGGAATGCAAGATGGGGAGGTGGGGACAGCCATGTCACCAGACTGGTGGGGCCTTATGTGCCATGTGCCATGATGAGGATTATGGACTTATTCTGATGGTAGGCTGTGGAGAGCCACTGAAGGGTTTCAAGAAAAGTAATAACATATTAGTGTTGTATTTAAGGAAAATCGCTCTAAATAGGAAGCCCTGACAAGAGATTAGAGAAGAGAGAAACCAAGTAGACAGTGCTGCCAGAGCCCAGGAGACCAGGAAGGACCCTAGGATAGGATGGGGAGATGGACATAAAAGTTATTAGGAGTTAAAGTGACTTGTTCACTGCTTGGGTGAGTCGGGCAGAAGAGAAGAGAACCTTGAAGATGAGCTCCAAGTCCCTGCTTTTGGCAAGTAGAGAAGCAATAAGCCGTGTTCTCCAAGACAGAGGAAAATGAAGAAGAGATGAGTCTGGAGGAAAAAGATAAAATAGATTCCTTTGGACTCACAGGTGATCCTAGTGGAGATATCCAATAGGCAAGATGCTTGGATGGAAAGACTGGCTAGAGATTCCCAGTGCAACTAGTCATGAGCGTAAAAGAAAATGGCCCTAGACATGGCTGAGATTGATCCAGGAGAAGGTACAGAGTGAGAAAGAGAAGTGGAATTCTGAAGGATATCCACACGGTCTGAGGAAGAAAAACTGGCAAAGGAGAAAGAATAAGAATAGAGCTACAAACAGATCCGGTAGAGAACGGTGTCTGGAAAGCCAGGGAGGTGAAGTTTTTTCAGGAGCAGTCCCAGGAGGGGGATGGGTGAGGAAACCTAGCACACGCGAGTGCATGGGAGATGCACATGAGGAAGGAAAGAACGCCAGGCAAGCAGAGAAGCCACAACTAAAAAGAAAAAGGGCCAAGCAAGTCACCTTCCACGCCGTTGATGTTGACATTGAGGAAGGAGTGAGACAGAAGAGGTTGAAGACACAGAGGCCAGCCTCTCCCAAAGTGGAAGGTCATTCGCCTCACGAAGTGCAACTTGTCTCCCTCCCTGCAGAGCATCAGGAACGAAGCAGATCACCCACCTGGAACCTTCAGCACTGGCCTGTCCGGGGCTGCATCTGGACATCTCTTCCAGCCCTGTGTTTACCAAAACATGAGCACTGAAGTTATTCTGCTTCAACACCCCTGAAATCCCTTGGAACTTTCATGATCCCTTGGTAATGAGAGGCCAGCTTTGGTTTTTTTAAAGCATTATCAACTGAAAAAAAATGGAGTTCTTGCTACAATTCTGAGGGGATTTTTCATTCCAGCTATAGTTTGTACAAATAGAGAAGGCAGAAACACATTGTCTTAACATAGGGACTCTTGAATGAAGCCACCCTCATAATTTTAAGAATAAATGATTGGGCCGGGTGCGGTGGCTCAAGCCTGTAATCCCAGCACTTTGGGAGGCCGAGATGGGTGGATCATGAGGTCAGGAGATCGAGACCATCCTGGCCAACATGGTGAAACCCCGTCTGTACTAAAAAATACCAAAAACTAGCC
>NW_012105253.1:1028570-1034763 GCF_000951045.1 Mandrillus leucophaeus
TTCCAGTGAGCTGAGATCCAGCCACTGCACTCCAGCCTGGGCGACAGAGCGAGACTCCGTCTCAAAAAAAAAAAAAGAATAAATGATTGATACCTTACTCAACAGTAGTAAAACAACTTGAAGTTTTACTAACATTCTCTACTCAGTTTCAAAAGTGATATGAAAACTGCTAAAGAAGACAACTATACTCGATTTCTTTTTTATCAGTTCTCACCTTTTCTTTACTAGTTCTCACTGAATTCTCTTCCCTGGGGTTAAAATGCCTTCTGAGAGGTCCGTGCTCAACCCTGGGTTTGTCTCACACCCTCAATAGCTGGTTACTCTCTGCCTCAGTGCTGTATCTATTTAAAGTTCAATCTATGATCAAGTTAATTGAAAAAGTGATTTTAGTTCAACTTTCTGGCTCTTGGAATTCTTGATTTTTTTCTCCACAAGCAGCAGGAAATTTAAAAGGGGGTGGAATGACTTGTCCATTAGTCTCCATCTCAGTAATCAATCATTGTAAAGCCCTAATTTCCCCCTCTTACACGTCAGAAGGGAATAAAGCAAAATGTTATTCTGTCTACACTCTTCCCTAATAGTTACTTTCAAGGAAAATGTTGGTTAGGGATGAACTGATTCCCCTTTTTTCTAAATGCTTCTTGTTACTAGTTGCAAAAGTCAACCACAGACTGCCCCAAAGACAAAGTTTTCTGGTAATTTTCCTTAAAGAAACTGCACCCTGCACACTGAACAACACAATCTGAATAAAATTTTACCTTTCTTATCAGAATTGTAACAATCACTCATATGGCTTGAATGTGCATGCATGTGAATATTTGCTTCAGATCTTTTGTTTTTGTTTTCAAAAAACAAAATATCAGGCCAGATGCGGTGGCTCACACCTGTAATCCCAGCACTTTGGGAGGCCAAGGTGGGCAGATCACTTGAGGTCAGGAGTTCAAGAATAGCCTGGCCAACATAGTGAAACTCCGTCTCTATTGAAAATATAAAAATCAGCTGGGCATGGTGGCAAGTGCCTGTAATCAAGGCTGAGGCACAAGAATCGTTTGAACCCAGGAGATGGAGGTTGCAGTGAGCAGAAATCACACCACTTCACTTCACGATGGGTGACACAGCAAGACTCTGTCTCAAAAAAATAAATACATAAAAAAAAATCATAGATGCTTTGGAAGTTCCCTGGCACCCTTCCCAATTCCATTTCTTTCCCTTTCTTGAGAAAAGTAAACACCATCCTTCATTTTGTGTTTATTAGTCTCATGCATATTTTTATGCATACAATGCAAATATGTTTCTTTAGAGAATATCTAATATGGTTTTACCTGTTTTTGAACTTCGTATAAATGGTATCGTATTCTATATTTCATTCTGCACTCTACCTTTCTTACTCAAAGCTGTGTTTATCCATTTGGAAACATATACATGTGCTTCACGTAATAATATTAACATACATGTGTTATATAATAGAAATGATCACAGTATATTTGAAATACATGTTTTAATATTAATTGGGTCAGGCATGATGGCTCATGCTTGTAATCCCAGCACTTTGGAAGGCCCAAGGCAGGCAGATCACTTGAAGTCAAGAGTTTGAGACCAGCCTGGACAACATGGGAAAACCCCATCCCTACTAAAGATACAAAAATTAGCCAGGAGTGGTGGCAGGTGCCCGTAGTCGCAGCTACTCAGGAGGCTGAGGCACGAGAATCACCTGAACCCAGGAGATAGAGGTTGCAGTGAGCCAAGATCACACCACTGTACTCCAGCCTGAGCAACAGAGTAAGACTTGGTCTCAAAAAATAATAATAATTAATTAATTAATATTAACACATGTATTTCAAATATACCATGATCATTTCTATTGTATGAATATACCATACATCATTATCTATCTTCTTATTAATGAACATTTAAATCTTTTATTTTGTGATACTGTCACAAACAGTGGTGCCATGGACATTCTTGGATGGGCTTCATGTGCTCATAAATGGAAGGGCCGGGTCACAGGCACGCACGTCTTCAACCTCATGATAGAGTGCCCCATCTCTCTCCAGTGTTGTGCCAGTGAGCAGGCAGCATCGCCTGAGCATGGAGCTTCTTTCGGGTAAAAACAACCCTAGCCCATCCAGGCCTGTGAAATACTCCAGGCCCTTGGGGAAATGGAGCTGCATTGCCTAAATAGAATCACTATTATAAAGATGAAGAGAAATTGAGGGCAAAACTGAATGAGAGGGACTCCAGAGCAAATAAAGTGTCCAACAGAGTGAGCTCCAGAATATAGAACAGCAGGGCATTTTAAAAAGCAGGAAATGATATAAATGCATGAAGATGACCTAATATAAAGTAAATTGCCTTTTCTTGGCAAAATACTTTGACGCCAAAAAAAAAAAAAAAAATCAATTGAAATAATTCAGATACTGCAGTCTCCCATATAAGCACCAAATCTGTCAAAGTTCTGTGAATGCTCACAGCAGCTTGTACTCAAGCGAAACATCACCTGTAGATGAATCCTAGTGACTCCTGGAAGGTCCTTTAAATGCCATCTCTGTGCATACAAATTTACAAAAAAATAGGCCAGGCACGGTGGCTCACACCTGTAATCCCAGCACTTTGGGAGGCTGAGGTAGGTGGATCACCTGAGGTCAGGAATTTGAGACCAGCCTGGCCAACATGGTGAAACCCCATCTCTACTAAAAAAAAAAAAAAAAAAAAAAAAAAGAAAGAAGAATACAAATTAGCCAGAAGCGCTGACGGGTGCCTGTAATCCCAGCTACTCAGGAGGCTGAGGTAGGAGAATCACTTGAACCTGGGAGGCAGATATTGCAGTGAGCCGAGATCATGCTGTGGCAGTGGGCGCCTATAATCCCAGCTACTCAGGAAGCTGAGGCAGGAGAATCACTTGAACCTGGGAGGCGGAGGTTGCAGTGAGCCAAGATCGTGCCACTGCACTCAAGCCTGGGCAGTAGAGTGAGACTAGGTCTCAAAAAAAAAAAAAATTACAAAACAATACACTCTTTTCATCCTTGAATCACCTGTTCACTGCCCAGCTTATATTTATACTTGCTGTTTTTAAACATTATGAATATACGATCTCTGATATGATGTGATCTATAAAATTTGGGCAGCAATGGCTGCCTTTTAGGAGGACAGGCATCTGGGGGACAAGCAGGGGTGGCAGGGCGACTAGACAAGCATTACCTAGTCAGGGCTTAAAACATTTAAGTGAGGCTGAGATTCTACCTTATCAATCCACAAATATCTCTCTAAGAACATCTTAGGATCGATTGCATGTCGCCTTTTCTGCAAAACATGCCCTGACTGCTCCCAGATGGCGCCCAGTTATTCAGGTTCCCAGCACAGAAATCTCCCGTAGAACTAACCAGGGTGCTTATACTTGTGAGTTTACCTGCCTGTCTCCTCACTTTTTAGCTCCATGAGAACAGAAACAACAGATTTCACTCAAAATCCTTCATCTCAAGTAATGTGCCTAATAGACTTATGTTGGTGCTTAATAGACTTTTTTTTTTAATAAGTTCAGTGAAATATTCTTCACCATTCAATGATTTTTAAATGTCCCAAGGGATGTATTCATTAGTTTTCCTTGTCTTGTGTATTGGTACTCCTTAGAAGCTCTGTTTAGAAAAAGCAAAAAAAAATCTAAAGCTCAAAAATGTTTAGCTGTAAGCCCTATGAGGGCAGGAATTTCGTGTTTTATTAACTTCTGCATCCCAAGCATACTTTGGCTGTGCCTAATACATAGGTGCTCAATGAATGTGCTGAATAGGCCGGGCGTGGTGGCTCACGCCTGTAATCCCAGCATTTTTGGAGGCCGAGGCGGGCATATCACCTGAGGTCAGGAGTTTGAGACCAGCCTGGCCAACATGGTGAAGTCCCATCTCTACTAAAAATACAAAAATTAGCCAGGCATGGTGGAGTGTGCCTGTAATCCCAGCTACATAGCCTGGGCAACAAGAGTGAGACTCCGTCTCAAAAAGAAAAAGAAAAAAAATTGTGCTGAATGAATGAAGAGACTTGGCTATGAAGTATTCCACACACTAAACAGAATCCAGTTCCTTTCTCTATTGAGTGTTTAAATGTTATATTTATTTCATGGGGGAATTTACCATTTTAACCACTTTTAAAGTCCAGAGGCATTAAGTACATTCACACTGTTGTGCATCTATCATTACCTTTCTCTTAGGTTTTTCACTTTAAACCTGATCTGCACATCACATTTCAAGCCATTCAAAAGAGGAAAAGTTCATTTTTATTACATTATTGTAGAGTGGTAAGAAATTAGCTATTCCTATTGCAAACTAGCACCCGGGATGATCTCTTTAGAAATCGCTTTCTTTGTCTCTCACGTATGTCTGTCTGTCTGTCTCTCTCTCTCTCCCTCCCTCCCTCCTTCCCTCCCTCTTTCTCTTTCCACCCCCCATCAACTTTCACCTTGCCCATCTTTTCACCCTCCCTCAACCATGTACCTATTATCTACTTTTTGTCACCTAGATCTAACTTTCTCATCAAATGTAAAAGTGTAAAAGGGCTTGGAGTTTATAGAATCGAAACACATTATTTCACATATGAGAAAATAAGTCATATAAAAGAAGGTATGAATTCTCTCAAAAACAGCAATCAAGACATTAGGATGATTTTTCCATCTATTCATCCACCAAGTCACACCCTTCCTCCTCTCTGTGTATCATTTGGGGGTAGTAAGTTATTAACATATCTGCATCTAAATAAATGCCGGTGATTCTGACATCTAACATCTAGATGTGTGCATGTGGGGTGTGCGTGTTGGTGTATGATGGGTCAAACTAACCCAGAGTGTGTTTCGCATTCTGCCTGAAGGCCTAGGATTACTTACTAATAGCAAAGAGGGGGAAATGTTTTTAACCAACAATCCAAAGTGGAATATACAGTATTGATCCTCTAATTGATCCTTACTGACCCTACAGTAAAAGAATAAATAAACTGACCTCTTCAACAGAAAAAAAAGGCTCTAGACTTTGTTGACTCAATAAAAAGAGCTCACTCCTCCATTCCCTGACTAGTTGATTCCTGATCCAATTGACGCAGGTAAGACCTCCTGAGGAAATACCTGATACCACTGCACATGACAATGAACTTGGGAAAGCATGAGCTGGAGTGTAAGCTGCCTTAAGACAAGAACCAACCATGCCTTTTTGTTCTCCCTCCTCACCTAGCAAAGAGCTCTGCACACAGCAGGTTCTCAAAACACATCTCTTTACTCCATCCATTCATTTGCCCAGTGAGTCACAGGTTTTCTTCTCGAACCATTGACTTTCACTGGTTAGTTGAGCTTTAGGATGATTGAGGAGGAGAGGTGGCATATGAGTGTGTTTATTTATTAATACGGGCATACACATGGCATATATGCAAGGAGGTGCACATCATGTATACAAGACTACGGATGTTTGCATGTGTTTCTTTGAAGGTGAGTATGTCTTAAATTTTTTAATCAATCGGCAAACAGTGTTTCAGAAGCTATAAGTACAGGACCCCAAGTGTGTTTCAGAAATTAAACAGTTCCTGCCCTCTAGGAATTAAATAAAGAGTGCAGAAAGAAAGAGGCTGTGGAGGCCCCTCGGCTAATGAAACCTCCTGAACTCCAGTCTATATTAGGTTTGCCACCTCTTTTCCCTGCAGCCTCCTTGTATTATAAAATTAAAACTAATGGAACTACAGCCACATGTCACTGAATGACAGGGATATGTTCTCAGAAATGCATCGTTAGGCGATTTTGTCATCATGCAGACATCAGAGTGTACTTCTATAACCTGGATGGTGTAACCTGGTACACACCAAGGTTATGTGGCTTAGCCTATTGCTCTGAGGCTATAAACCTGAACAGCATGTTACTGTACTGAATACTGTAGGCAATTATAACACAATGGTAAGTATTTGTGTTTCTAAACACAAGAAAGATGCAGTCGAAATGCAGTAGAGAAGACAAAAAATGATACACCTGTGGAGACTCTTACCACGAATGGAGCTTGGAAAACTGGAAGTTGCTTTGGGTGAGTCAGTGAGTGAGAGGTGAGTGGTGAGTGACAGTGAAGGCCTAGGACACTACTGCACACTACTGTAGACCTTATAAATGTCGTGCACTTAGGCTACACCAAATGTATACAAAATATCTTTCTTTTTCCAACAATAACCTCAGCTC
>NW_012105253.1:1035458-1042382 GCF_000951045.1 Mandrillus leucophaeus
TTCAGGGGCAATGGCACACATGGAGATGTCATTTCCTATGATAACAATGCCTTCTTCTGGAATCCCTCCTAAAGGACCTGCCTGGGGCTGTTTTACTGTTAACTTTTTTTATAAGCAGAAGGAGTACACTCTAAGATAATGATTAAAAGTATATCATAGTAAATACATAAACCAGTAACAGTCATTTTACTATCAAGTATTACATACTGTACATAATTGTTCGTGCTAGACTTCTATACCACCAGCAGTGCAGTACGTTTCGTTACACCAGCATCAACACAAACACAGGAGTAATGGGTTGTTGCACTGTGACATCTATGATGTCACTAGGCCATAAGAAGTTTTCAGCTCCATGATAACCTTATGAGACCACTGCCATATGTGCAGTCTGTCTTTGGCCAAAATGTCACGGGGCATATGACTGCGTTTCATTTTTGGCTTGCTTGTCATTCTTCCCCTTTGCACTTCCTAAGGGCAGACCTTCATGGTACCCACTACCCTGTGCTATATTACACATGATTCATATATTAGATATTATTTTTACTCTATGAGTATTTTTTTTCAGATGGAGTCTCGCTGTGTCACCCAGGCTGGAGTACAGAGGCATGATCTCGGCTCACTGCAACCTCCACTTCCCGGATTCAAGCCATTCTCCTGCCTCAGCCTCCCGAGTAGCTGGGATTACAGGCATGGGCCCCCATGCCCAGCTAATTTTTATATGTTTTGTAGACACAGAGTTTCACCATATTGACCAGGATGGTCTCAATCTCTTGACTTCATGATCCGCCCACCTCGGCCTCCCAAAATGCTGGGGTTACAGGCATGAGCCATCATGCCTGGCCATGAGTATTTATTTATTGTCCATCTCTCCCCTCTGGAATGTAAGCTTCTCCATGTGGTCCAACACTGGACCTGATGTACAGCCCACAGGCCCTCAATAAATACTTGTTGAATGAATGAATGTGTCCTTCATGTCTATAACTTCATCATCTACCACAGCGAACAAAGTAAATACGCAAAAGTTATATGACAAAATGTGTATGCACTTTGGTCAGTGAGCTTCAAAACAGGGTGTGTGAGCCGCTCTAATTACTTCCATTTAGAATTGAGATTCCAAGAGTATTATTTCCTTTTTCCTCTCAATTTGTGGAATCAATATCCCAGTTTCTTCTCCACCTCACTCCTGCCCCGATAGATTCTAAGATGATGGTAGAGTGTGGTAGGTGTGTTCCCACACCTGGAGCCAGAATTCGAACTCTGACACCTTCGTTTCCTAACTAACTGTGAGACTTCGCAAGTTATCTGACCTTTATGTGCCTCAGTTCCCTCAACTTTAGGATGAGAATTTAAAATAATACTAATACTTCCGAGGGTTATTATGAACAATAAGTTAGCTAATACATGTAAAACTTTTAGGAGAGACCTGGCATCAAGGTTGGCTATAATTATCATTAATCTCTCTCCCACCCCATCAACTTTGCAAGTGATGTTTAATGGAGATGGAGAGGACAGGGGGGAAGAAGCGAGAAGCTTGTGAGAATTCTGTGAGTTGATGATGGGAAATTAAAATACAGATTTACCATAATTGACCATGAACTAAAGCCTTCTGCCCAATATATTCAAGTAGCAAAGTTTCTTAAAGTGTAGAATGATATACTTAAATTTAAACCCAAGTTATCATGGAATTATATTCATCTGAAACAAAGTATGTGCTTGGTTCTTTTAGAGGCTATAGACTCTATGTGGCACTGTCCAACAGAATTTTCTCTGATGGCAGTAATGTTCACTGTAATCTGCACTGTCCCACACAATAGCCAGTAGGCACATATAGCTATTGGACATTTGAAATGTGGCCAATACCACTAAGGAAATAATTTTTTTGTTTGTTTTTTGAGATGGAGTCTCACTCTGTCACCGAGGCTGGAGTGCAATGGCACGATATCGGATCACTGCAACCTCCGCCTCCTGGGTTCAAGCGATGCTCCTGCCTCAGCCTCCCAAGTAGCTAGGACCACAGGCACATATCACCAGGCGCAGCTAATTTTTGTGTTTTTAGTAGAGATGGGGTTTCACCGTGTTGGCCAGGCTGGTCTCGAACTCCTGACCTCAAGTGATCCACTTGCCTCGGCCTCCCAAAGTGCTGGGATTACAGAAATAAGCCACTGTGCCCAGCCTATTTTATTTAACTTTGGTTATTGTTAACTTAAACAGCCACATGTGGGTAGTGGCTCCCCAGCTGGGCAGCACAGCTATAGGGGATTTGATATACAAGCTCCCTGACTTGGTCCATGCCTGCTCTCCAGCTCCAGGTCTGCTCCTTCTCCTTGCCCCAGAAATCAACACTCACAAGGCCAAACTGCTGTCCCACACCTCTATGGTTGTGCATATTCTGGCCCATTGACTGAAATAGCCTTCCTCCACATCCACCTCCAAACCTTATCAAACATCTTGTTCAGATTTCATTTCCTCAGGACAACTTTCCCTAACCTCCTCCCGCCTACCTCCCGCTACTGCCAACACAATCTACCATCACTTCCTCTGTGTTTCTCTGCATCTGTTTCTATTGCTGCTCTCATCATCCTGTAGTTGTAACCTATTTTCTGTGACACTAACAGACTATGAAAATTGTAAGGACCAGGTCTTACGCGTTTCTTCATCCTAGTGACGTGTGCCCAACACACAATACATGTGCAGTAAATATTTGCTGATACCATTATTAATTTTTAAATATGTGAATGTTTTCTTAAAATTATTTTTGGAGCATTGACAACCACTTTGTGATTATGGGAACTATTTAAGTCAAAGTCTATTATAAGGCCAATTTTCAAATAATAAAAAGTTCTTAGAGTATCAGTTGAAGTTCTTATTTCAAACCATATCAATATAACATTTTAGTACAAACTAAATAATATAATTGATCCCTTAGAGTTCCCTAGAACAAAATCCTACCTATAGCTCTTCCTCCTAAGGGTCTGGAAGTCTCTTGGATTTCAGAAACTGATCTTGTCACTGATCTGTCCCCAGTGCCTGCAGTCACTTAGTAGGGAGACATGAATGAGATTTAAAAGCAAGAAGACAAAAGGACCTGATTTAAGACTTGTCACGGACACCATCAAATGGGAATTCAGGGTAATCCACCCTTGCTGTACCCTATATCCAATCTTACCCTCAAGAAGGAAATAATTGAAACCTTATCCATCACAAAAAATAATGTTCATAAGTGATGTGTGTCTGCTTAGTGACATGCTAGCCAAAAAAGAATTGTCTGTTTTCCTTACTCTTTGGCAAAGCTCAAGAAATGGTCCTTTCATAGACTATGTAGCATGTGTTGCAATATTAACCTGGTCTGACAGCCACACTGGTTCATATTTTCCCATCATGATTTTCTAATTTTTTACTTAAATTCTCACACAAGTGTTTCTTTAATTAGAATAAACTCATGATGGATACATTTCTGTGAATCTAATTTGTATGAAATATTTCCCAAATATCAAGCATCTGGTGAATGTATTTTACAAATGATTGTCTTTCCTGACCTCCAGGAACCTACAGTTTAATAATGCAAACAAATGAATACACAGTGATGAGAAATGCATATGTGTGGGTACAGCATGGCAGAAGGTCCTTGAGGAGAGTGGATTTCAGAATGACTGTAAATCCAAATGACTTTACCTTCAAATCAGACATAGATTTGACGTTCATTTTCTTATTAATTATGTGGTTTTATGTTGAAATGCACAAATGGCACTTTCTAATGTAATTAACATCGATTTAACAAATAACTAAGTTCTTTAGATCATTTAGATAAGTCTCTAATTTTCCTATATATTAACAGATTTTAAAGTCTTTTTTCTGGTTTTCCTTTTCCCTTGCCCAATACATATCTTCCAGAATTTTAATCAAAGTAGATATTTCAAAGAAGACAAAGGTCTGAGATCTCTTTAGCAGTTTCTAATGAATAATGTGAGATAAACATCTTTTTCTAAAATGTCTCATTTAAATATAGGGATATCAATTTATCTTTTTAACTTCCTTATAAAATCTGCCCATCTAAGAGGAACACTGATTAAGTGTAAAAATTATGTTCTATATGTTATTGGAATTGCTTGTGAATTCTACTAATATAACATGCACTTATTTCCAAAAAGTGTCTATTGCTGCTCAGAAAAGGAAGATCTGGTTTTCAAAGAGTGTGTTTTGAGGTTAAAAATGAAGATAGTGACCCTAACTCTCTCAAGATTTGTAAGGCTGGCATGCCATCTATCTCAATAATACCTAACAAGAATGTCAAATGGACAGAAACAGCCATGGTAAGCGGGTGCTTGCCGCTGACAGTGATTGCTGTATTTTGGGTGATGGGGAACACCATTTCCATTAGTTCAAGTGAAATACAATGCCCTGCCAAATCTAGGTATCAGTGTATTCAATAACCCTGCTGTGCCATGTCCATTTTCTGTTGCTGCAATTAAAAATCAGTCGATACAAAGTCAAAATGTTGTACATCCTTCCCCTATCCCTTTCCCTGTCACCGTGTTTCCAGCTTCACCGGAAGAACATGTCACTATGGCAACCAATCCCTCCGGTGCACAGACCAAGTCAACCTTTCTAGTCAGACTGCCAAGCAGAGCAACAGGGAATCAAAGCTCTGAATGGAACCGCCAGAAACCATGAATTCCATCCCCCTTTCTCTAAGTGGGGTTAACCAATACAAGAAGGGATACCTCTCTTGTTCTAGAAGGCATTCAAGGAAGGAAAAGTAAGAATATCCTTCAACAAATTCTCCCAGTGTTTGCTGTTCATTATTAACATGAATTCTCCCTTACATTTCAGCTAACTTCCTCTCATTTCAACTTTAAAGAAAGCAGAAAATCATGGATAAAATAACACTTTATAAATCTGAGAATCCGAACACTGTTATAAGGTCACTCATTGTCAGAAACTATTCTAGGCCCTCTTGTTTTCCTGCCTTGATGTCCAAACCCAAGCTGCTCTCTTCTGGACTCCCCTAATATTCTGTATATCTTTACAAAGTGGTAATGCTCCAAAAGGGTCACTTCTTCCAATAAAAGCCCAATTGTGAAGCAAATGGGATATTGGTTGTATTAACACACCCACAACAAAATCAGCTAAAATCCCTAGTCATTCTAAAGAAGGTACAAAACAAACACTTAGATAGATTCTGTCTCTGAAGTCACCTCACCTAAATCTGACCTGGCCACCTAGACCAGACCCACTGCTAGTCATTCTTAAACAATTGACTTTTTTTCAAATTAACAATTTTTCCTGATCAACTGCATACTTGTATCCATCAAAGAACATCAGTTCTCATAAATATTACTTTAATACAGCAGCAAACTTCACAGCATTATATTGAGACATTAAGAACTGCTTTTTATCTTGGCCTCAAAGACTTTGCAAATAATAGTATCTTTGTCACCTTGACATCACCATTTAATAGTTAAAGAGAATGAAACACAAGGGGGAAAAAACCAGACTCATAAAATCTGCACATCTTCCTGGGATGTAGCTACCATAGAAGAGAACATATTCCTTTCTTCAGAGCAGTATTAATACACATTCAAACAATATTCCAATGGGTTGACAACAGGATGGTTCTCAAAGTATAAATCATACAAGGTTTACAAATTCCATCAGATAAGCAGAATTTTTTAAGTAATGTAATCATATTAAAGTATCAAATAAATTTGTATCATTGGCAAATGCAGCTTGTTTTCTGTTTTGGTTATACACTTTGGGAATTTTTATATACATTTTCTGAAAATCTCATTTTTTTTCTCTGACATGCCCACTTTGGTGTTACTCAAAGAACTATTTTTTTGTTGTTGTTTTTACTTATTAGATCTTGTTGATATTCAATGCACACGAGAAAGTCACTACTGTCAACCACTGTTTCAGAAGGAGACATGAAGAATTGTGATATGATGCTGCTGGTCAGCTGGCTTCGAGCTGCTTACAGGACAGGGGCTGTGATTTATTGGTGTTTATATGACCAACGCCTACACCATACCTGGTATCTTATAGCGCTCAGCAAACGTTTCTGGTATGAATAAGGCCTTCTCTGTGAAATGTTTCCCCCAATTTCCCTTGATTAAATCAGTTCAACAAAAAGTATTGGGAGCCTGTCTACCCCGACACATGATTCTTACAGGGCTTCCTTTAAGAGCACAAACACCATTCGAGATTCCCTTCTTCTCAGAGGCTGATGAAGCATTATCCTGGATAAGAACCCTGGACCATGAGGTTCCACACGAATCCCGACAGAGACGCGCGAAAGGAGAGGCAGGGGAGAGAGTTAAGCCTGAACTAAGCTTCATTAGCAGCTATTGGGAGGCAAGTTCCGGCCCCGAGGCTCAGCCAGGCCTGGATAACCCGACCGCCTGGAACCCAGAGACCTGATAGCCTGTGGCCTGGGGAGGAAACGCGAGGGGCTGCGGGGCCTACAGGCTCCGGGCTCTCCGCAGCGCCACGCCTAGCGCCCGGCGCTTACCTTTCCGAATGAGGGCGGCGATCTCGGGGTCGAAGCCCTGCCGGTGGCACTTCCTCCAGAGACCCATGTTGGTGGAGTTGTACTGCCTGCTGCACTCGTCCGCGGGGCTCATGGCGAACAGCTGCCGACGATTCCGCGCCCGGAGGAGTTTGCCCTCCCAGCGGTCCAGGCGCGAGCGGCTCGCCCGGAGCGGCAAGTTGTTGTTATTGTTGTAAATGAAGCCGGGGTCGACCCGGCGGGTGTTGAAGGCCTTGCACCTGTCCCTGTGCTTCCTGGCGTCCGTCTCGTACCAGTGGTCCGAGCAGATAGCCACGGCCAGCATGCCGAGGGCGCAGAGCGCTAGCGAGAGGCCGGTGTAGAGCAATAATCTTCCGGCAGCCATGCCTCCGCTTGGCGGCTACACCATGGGCATGATC